>NC_141025.1:56455000-56755000 GCF_052040795.2 Danio rerio | reverse complement strand
GAAAGCATGATATGAAAATACAAAAATTGGTTCCTTTTTTTATCATATTGTCATGTTGTGTGCGTCCGTTTCCATTACAAGAATTAAAAAAGATTGCCTTATAAAATGACCTTATAAAAAATGAGACGTCACTTATCTTATCCAGTGATTATGTTTTGGTGGAATAGGGTCTTTCCGTTTTAATAATATCAGTGTTCTAGCCAGAAGAGAAGACTAAGATTTTAATTTGTCTTTGTTGAGAGCAGCGTTCTAAGGGGCCACCCTGAACAATGCGAGAAATGGTGATGGCTCTACTGCCACCTCAAATGCCTCAGAAAATGTCTCAAAAATACAAATCCAGTACATGTAAATCTTTGGACATGTCTAGAACATGCAGCAGAGTAGGAGCCTGTCTACACCAATCACATACTATAAGGCATCTATTTCAGCATTGATCTTACAGAGTCTGACTTTAGACTAGTGCAAACAATAAACAATTTTGAATTGTAATACAGCATGTCTGAGGCATATGGATTATGAGAAAAATATTGTATTATTTTGTACCAAATTTCATCTGAGTTCGGTTCATCTAAATCTGTCTCCCATTTATTTTATCACGTATGTTGAGTGATTTATAAGTCTTATTTTCAAAAATTGAGTGTATCAAATAAATGGGTGAAAAGTTGATGAATTCGAAGCTACAGAGTTCTAAAGTTGCAAGTACCTTTAAAAGTGTGATATTGGAATGTCATATTTCTGTACCAGCTGAGACAATGTTTTTAGACATTTAAAAAGTCATCAGAATTAATGTTTTTGGACTAAATGTATTTGGACTAAAAACAAGACAAAAAAATTCAATTGTTTTGCAGTGTGAATCCCAAGATGCCAGAAAGTTTTTACAGTTACGACAAACCATCACAAACCATCACAATTTTGTCGCTCCAAGGTTGTCACTTTTGAAACCGTACAGTGTATACATGACAGTATTTTACCTATTCTTAGTCTCACTCTAAAAATAGAGTAAGAAAAGTGTGGTTTACCCATTGCAGACAAATATAAAGTGATTTAAGACATCAAAATGTGTTGTTTTCTCTTTTGTTCCCTCACCCCAACCATTCTTTACTTCACACACAGACAAAATTGATCTGGATGCGGTGCAGTTGGACTCTTAATTGGTGGGCTCTCAGAGAATGCAATCCAATGGTGTCTTTGAATCAATGGTGTAACCGGAGAGGGTGTGGAGGTAGAGACTGCACAGCCAATGTATGATCAATCAGCCTTAGCGATTATCAGCAAACCTCCGGCTACAGGTTTGTTTCCAAGAGAACGCGAGACAAAAGAGCCATGTGTTTCACAGAGCAGGAATGCCAAAGGGTTTCTGCGTGTAATTGGGCTCAGTGTGACGCAAGTCCACCTGAAAAGCCAGTCACTTGAGAAGAACACCATCTTGACAGATGCTCATGTGAAACCCAAACACTAATGTGAAACAGAGCAAACCTTAGAAGGACAAACAAACTGTTCAGCTATGCAAATGACCTCGTAAATGAGGCTGGGCATGTGTGTTGTGCTGAATAATTACTGTGAAATTGATAATTGCACTGTTATGTGAGATTATGTCTGGTGGCATGACGAGCAAGACCTGCCTGGGCGTATTATCCGTGGATGTCAGTGTAAGGTCAGATGCACCACAGCTATGGGTGTTGGCAGACGAAGAACTATGGCTGTTGGACTGTTATTAACTGAAAAAAAAAAGTTAACATTGATCATTTTTTTCTGTTGACTTGGAAAAACTATGAAGACAACAAGTGGTGCAGGGAGAAATTAAACAATTTTGAAAATATAACTGAGATGAAATATAAACAGGTCTTGCAGTGAGAAATATTTAGCATGAACTATTATTATTTAATAATTAAATATATAACTTATTAATTGAATTATTTAATAATGAATAATTTGATGCTAAGTTTAGAACATGTATATAAATAATAGTAATGATAATAATAATAATAATAATAATAATTAGCATTATTATTCATTATTGTTTATTTATTTTAGTCTCTAATGCAGAGTTAGATGTCAAGAAAATAAGAATGTTACTTGTTCTCTAAATGCCATAAAATAAGCATTTTTCAAATTGTTTCCTGTGTAGGTTCAGATATTTCCCTTTTATGGTGATGAATAGGGTATTTTATTGCCTTTAAAGTCAAATATCAGCACATAAAAATAGGAGACTGAGAAAAATGCGCATTCTAGAAGGAAACATCAGACGGCATTTAGAGGTTTTTGCATTTGAAGTCTACAGATTTTGCTTCAGAAGGCTTCAGAGGATCTGTGCATAATTAAATACATAATTACATAATTGGGGGCAGCACAGTGGCTCGATGTTTAGCACTGTCGCCTCTCAGCAAGAATGTTGCTGGTTCGATCCTCGGCTGGGTCAGTTGGCATTTCTGTTTGGAGTTAGCATCATATATATTGCACTATATATTGTTTTAGCAATGTACTCACCTGCAATATAATAGCAATATTATATTATAACAATAGTCACATTGCTGGATCTTCAATGTTGAGTCTAAATTAAAGTTGCCCAGGAGACACAGAACACATGTGATTTGAAAAGTTTAACCATAATAAAGTGAAAGTTTATAATTTTTTTTGTGTGACCTGTGACTGAGCATTTCAAGAGTTTAAAAATTTGTGCACAAAAAATTGCAAAAATTACACACAAAAAAGCATTTGTCAACTGTTTCTCGTCCAATTATCAAAATTATTTGAATAATTTATTGATGATAATTTTACTCCCCCTCCCCCCTTTGATTTTGAATTATTACTTCTGAGAGTGAAAGCAAAACAATATTTTTACTTGATTTACTTATTTATTTTAGATATTTGGTCTAGAAATGAGACAAAAACTCTAATTTAGAAAAGCATTTTTTACAGTTTGATTTTTCAACTTCTGTACCTGAATACTGTTAGAATCCCCAGAAAAAAGTGAAATTGAGTTATTCAAACCAAAATAAACAAATAAATAAATAAAAAACTAATGAAAATGTTAATGTTACAATATATATCGCAGAAAAATAAAAATATAGCAATATTACATTTTTCCAATTTCTTGTAGACCTAGTTTGCATGTTCTCCTCGTGTTCATGTGGGTCTTCTCCGGCTGCTCCTTCACCACAGTCCAAAGACATGCGTTATAGGTGAATTGAATAAGCTAAATTGGCCCTAGTGTATAAGTGTGCGTGTGAGAATGAATGTGTATGGGTGTTTCCCAGTGCTGGGTTGCAGCAGGAAAGGCATTTGCTGCGTAAAAAATAGGCTGAATAAGTTAGCAGTTCATTCCACTGTGGCGACCCCTGATTAATAAAGGGACTAAGCCGAAGGGAAATGAATGAATGAATATTCAGAATTGCATTATTTAAAATTTAATCATATTATAATTAAGAATTCAAACTATCAGTTAAATAGTAAATATTTGCAATAAAGCATTATTTACTATTTAATAATTCAATTAAATTTGATGCAGCTTATTGTTGTTGTTTTTGATTTTGTTTAAATATTTTTGCACATTTTCTGTTCTTGTCATGCAATGACAAGTCCACAGGAAATATTTCTGAAGGTAACAGTAGAGCAGTAAAGCATTATAGATGAATATTTGAAAGTTATTTGAAATTATGATGAAGGATTTACATTCTTGCTATGCAAAAGTGTAGAACAACAATTTATTTTAATTATTATTGATTGATATTTCCATTATTATTTCAATATTATGTAATATCACTGTGTACAAGAGACTACATATTTTTAATTAAAAGTCAATTTATCATTCTTCAGGGCCACATAAAATAAGTTAACAAAGCCAAAATATGTTTTAGAACAATAAAACTTTCTCTTAGCACATCTATTCTTTATACCAGTGAATTTCCTTTTTGCATTCATTGTGCCTAAAATCTTGATTCGAAAAATCCACAGACATGTTATGCATCTGCCCACAAGCAGCTTCCTGGTTCTTATAGGATTATGCAGGTCAAATTGATATGTTCTTGATGTCTTCCATTATAGCTGGAAGGATGGTACGTGAGCTTTTGTTTACTCTGCTCGGATCCGTAAAGCTTTAAATTGTTAGGAGCTCGGCCCGTAAAAGCAGCAGCAGCAGCGTTTTCTCCAAGGACGTTTTGCCGGGCGCTCTTCTCAATCTATATCTCTTATCTGCGGTTGTTGATGATGTATCTGAGTGTTTGTGGCAGCTGTGTGTTACGTCTAATAGAGCAGAAAGGCTGCTCAGAATAAAGCTATTTGAAAATTTGTTTATGTGAAATATTTGTAAATGGAAGCGGGCCTCCTGGCGCCTCCACGTCACGTTCTGGTGTCGCTCTGGATTGTGAATTTGACAGGGGATTTGAGGCTGGCAAATGGAGCACATGTTCAGGCAGATCACAGAGACTCTTGGCTCCCTGTAGCCCGCTGTTTGATACGGACGTCTCTTCTCTGAGCCACAGACATTCGGTTATAATCCCCTTGGGTTTCTCAGTGCTCTGAGTGTCAGATTTGCTCTATTGACAGTGCATGGATCTTACTGCATATTTCAGCATTTTGTTTACACTTGTTTTTTTGACAGAATTGACCAGCAAGTCTTTTACTCATATGTAAAAGTCAACTATTTTTGTGGACAGAATGGAAAAAGAAGACATGCTTTAAGAATGTATGTTTTATAGTGAATAAGTACTATGGAGTACTTTACAATGAGTATGTTGCTAAATAATGGAAATAAATGGGAAGCATTTGGATTAAACAAAGCTACTGTACAAAATATACACGCATTATTAGGTACACCTGTCCAACTGCATGTTGACATAAATTTCTAATCAGCCAATCGCATGAGGGAAACTCAATGCATTTAGGCATGTAGACATGGTGAAGACGATCTGCTGCAGATCAAACCGAGCATCTGAGTGGGGAAAAAAGGTTATTTAAGTGACTTCGAATGTGGCATGGTTGTTGGTGCCAGACTAGCTGGTCTGAGTCTTTCAGAATCTGATGATCTATTGGGATTTTTACGCACCAGCTCCAGGGTTTACAGAGAAAAAGAGAAAATATCTAGTGAGGGGCAGTTCAGAGGGTGCAAATGCCTTATTGTCAACAACAGGAAAACAGGAAAGCATGGATCCACTCTGCCTTGTATCAACGGTTCAGGCTGGTGGGGGTCGTGGTGTAATGGTATGGGGCATATTTTCTTGTCACACTTTGGGCCTATTAATACCAATTGAGCATTGTGTCAACACCACAGCCAACCTGAGTATTGTTGCTGTCCATGTCCATCCTCTTATGACCACAGTATACCCATCTTCTGATGGCTACTTTCAGCAGGATTACGCGAATCCTGTCATGTCGTGAAGTGTGAATAATCTCAGGCTGTTTTTTTGAACATGTCAATAAGTTAACTGTACTTAAATGGCCTCCATAGTCACCAGTTCTCAATCAAAAAGATCACCTTTAGGATGTGGTGGAATGGGAGAATTGCATCATGGATGTGCAGCTGACAAATCTGCAGCAACTGTGTGATGCTATCTTGTCCATATGGACCAAAATCTCTGAGGAATATTTCCAGTACCTTGTTGAATCTATGACACGAAGGATGAAGGCAGTTCTGAAGGCAAAAGGGCATACAACCCTGTACTAGGAAAGTGTACCTAATAAAGTGGCTGGTGTGTCTACTTCACATTTATTATTTTCATATACCTCTTACCCCCTTTTTTCTGATGTGAAGGCGCCCAATGGTAAATGTAAGCCCTATCAGCAATGTAACCTTATGGTCAGCCCAATTTCATGAGGTAAAGGAACTATTTTATGTTTTGTCAGTTTAGTGGCTAATTTCATTCATTTATTTATATTATTTTCAGCTTAGTCCCTTTATTAATCTGGGGTCGCCTTAGCAGAATGAACCGCCAACTTATCCAGCAAATAATTTACGCAGCAGATGCTCTTCCAACTGCAACCCATGACTGAGAAACATTCATACACTCTCACTCACACACATACACTACGGTAAATTTAGCTTACCCAATTCCAGAGCTCCTGGAGGAAACCAACGCAAACACAGAGTGAACATGCAAACTCCACATAGAAATGCCAACTGACCCTGCCGAGGCTCAAACCAGTGACCTTCTTGCTGTGAGGCAACAGCGCCACCCACTGCGCCACCGTGCAGCCCAGTTGCTAATTTGTACACTAAATTTTTTTTAATTGTGAGATGAGGCTCATTCTAGCCTCATCTCGCAATCTTCATTCACGATTGCGAGACAAGGCTAGAATAAGCCAGTCGTCAAGTTGAGTATGCGGATGCCCACGAGCCGCAGTAGTGCTAGAGCACCCTCCGCGAGCTTGATAAAAACCAGAGAGAGACAGAGAGAGCCCGAAGGGGAGGACTTTGTATTGCCACGCTATTGTTTCGAACGCAAACCGGAGAAAAGGGTGGTGGCCTGGTGGCGACCTCAGTTGCGCAACAGTCAAGCCATAGCAATGCAGGGAAGAACTGTCCGCGAGCACCGCATCAACATGTTGGACCCCCAAACATGTGACGCAATACTCGTGCCCAGAGAAATGCATGGTTGAAACGACATCTTTAAAAAGACGCACTGTACGACCGTGTGCTCTCTTAGGGAATTCTGCTTGTTGTAAAAACTGCTCCTTTAGATCACCAGCGAAACGCCAAGGGGACAAGAAACCCAGATCGACCGCCCCTAAAATATCTTTCCCCGCACTGGTGAAGGAAATGCTTTCTCTGTTGGAAGTCAGCTCAGCAGAAGGGTTCTTCAGTCTCAGATCGGGTCTGAAGCAACAATTCTGATGAGCTGGCTCCAGCAGCCGACTGATGTAGTCCTAATTGGCTCATCAGTTTTAGCTATAGAGCTAAGCTCGACCAATTCAATTGGCGTTTCATTGGCCCATTTTCTTATCCACAGAAGTGATTGGTCGTCTAAAGCACTCCCAAAAGTCTTTTTAATACAGAGACACATAGGAGTTCCCTTATGAAGGGAGCAATGTATATTGTTTTTATTTAGTTGAATGTATTTTAGAGAAAACTTCAAGTGAATATTCGATTTGGTAATTTTGCTTACTTAAAAAAATGCCATGAACATAAAAAAAAAACCAGAAAAATGTTTGACAAAACATACATACAATGTCTTTGAAAAATGAGTGTTGTGATGTTTAACATCATGGGCCCTATCATACAACCAGCGCAATAAGGTCCAAAACGTGTTTGCTGTGATGTGTTGCTATTTTTAGAGCAGCGCAATGCTATTTTTTCCTTTTTTGTACCACATTGTTTATTTTGCAAATCCATTTGCGCCACTTTGTAGACTCACTGTGCAATAGACAAGCTAAAGGTTCAGCACAGAGCACGTTAGTTATACACCTTAAATTCTTAAACATTGCTTAATACACACAGTTTAAGTATGTTTGATCATCGCCGCAGATGGTCTGTTGAACTGTTTTCCTACTAGTGAAGTTTTTTCATTTACAAAGTCTGTCATGTTAATAGCAAATGTGCCATGGTGCGATGCAACTGACTCTTAAAGGGAATGGGGGATAATGCTTGTTTTGTTCAAAGCACACCCATAACTCATTAAGAGAATAAGCACAAACCTGTTAGACCATGCACCGTGGCAGAAACCGTATTTTTCCGTCCTCAAAATAGCTAAAGGAGATTCGAACTCGCCCTTAATGCTTTTGCACCTTGTGCTTTAGACTTTGCGCCTACACAGCAAATTCATCAGAGTTAAATTCTCGGTTCAACACCGACAGCATTTGAGAGTAAAGTGTTGACATTAAAGAGTTAGATTTTGATAAATGAATATAATAAGAGTTAGAATTGATTTTATTCAGTGCGAAATCAAGGAGTTATCTTTTTAACACTTGGTGGTGTTATTTCCAACATCCGGGAATTCATGCAGCCCCAGTCACTGAAGAATTTTCCAGACGCCATTTTCCATCTGAGGTTTAGAACAGCAACTGAGTCAAACTACCTAAATGTTGGTATTTTACTGACTTTCTTTAAGGAAATACAGTTGTAAACATGTTGTTAAGTTAATAACTTTAGAATGGAGTGACAATTTTAAACTTCTGCGGTTCATTCATGGTCGTTTGTGTATCTAGCTTAACTGCATTACTATTGACTTCTTTTCAAGAATGTTTTTATATATGCTCACGCATACATGGTGCATAAAAACATCAAATGTACATGTTCAACACATTTCTGTCACGCTCAATGCCATTTTGTGCGTTGTTACCCATTTGTAAAATAAAATCGACACTTCTCCTTTAATTCCAAGCAAACTAGCGAGGGAATCCCTGGAGCCGCCTAACGTTAGCCTACTCTGCCCGGATGCTAACGGCAACGGACGGTTTCCATAAGCTCTGGAGAGTTTCTAAAACATATCTGGTGAGTAAATGAACATATGCTTACTTGTAAAAGGCTTCCTGACTGAAACAAATGATTGTTTGTTATTCGTGTAACGTTACGTTAATTGGTTATTTTAAACACCGCGGCCCTTTTAAACTGGTTCATTCGTGGCCGTCCATATACCGTTAGTCCATAACTTAGACTCGTGTGATAACGTACGCTTGAATTATATTAAGTGTTGACAACCATTAAAGTCGGAATGTTAACATTAATGTCTTTAAATGACCGCGTTTGCACTTTATCAGACATTTAACGTTACAGAAGTCTCCCGGAAGTTGCGGGACTAACGTTAACGTTATCCCGCAAATGCACAGAGACTCCCAGATGCCCAAGTAGATGCCCGCAAATGAATGATAATCTCCCGGAAATCGCGCGTCTCCCGCCCGGTCATTAAACACTTTGCACGCCCCTCTCCACCGCATCCCTCCCAGCTCTTCAGGTACGTCGCGCGCAAGTCACCCCCACCGCTCTTTAGGTACGTCGCGCGCAGCTCATCTCATTGCTCTTTAGGTACTCATCTCTCCCGCTACCTCCCGCAAATCAACTCTGTATCCCCCGAAAATTACTTTTCCCAACTCGGGATGTCTGACGTTAGTAAGTTAGGCTATTTCTGTTGTCAGGAACATCTTAGTCAAGCTTTTTCTCCCGCATGATATTGTGCTTAAAACTATAGGCTAAACTTAGCATGTACTGTACACAACATACCGTTTTATTAGTGCGTTGTAAAAAGCCACCTGTCTGTAAAATTAATCAACTGATTCATATTTGAGCAGCCTAATGATGATACAGGTTTGATTTGTAGATTTATTATCAATAATCAACATCTGAATCAAAAGATATGTGAAAATGTGAGGCATACTTTGTGATGTTCATCTCTCTTTTTTATCTGAAGGTTATGCATATGTGTTAGATACTAATGTGTTGTTGTTTTAACAGCCACAGTTCTCTATACAAAAACACAAGACCCTGTGACGGTGGCTGATTAGAGACGGATGGTGTATTTCCAGAGTTGGTGAAATGACCAAGCACACCTTCTTGGTCATATGTGGTGATAATAATGAAGGTATGTTTGATAAAGTTCTGTATTTGTTTCACAATAAGCTGAGAGGGTATTAGAGCATTAGAGAATAACAAATGACATGAAGGTAATAAGTTTTGTATTGTGGGTGAACTGTTACTTAAATAATGTTTTGCTCTTTGCTTTGCACTTTTTCTCTTCTGCTTATTCTAATATTTTAGATTATATTTGGACCTGAAACATCTGCTAGACTCCAGGAAAGGTGGCGTCAATACTGGACCTGAAAGGGCCTAACAAGTTGAATCTGGTAAAGAAACACGCACACACACACACACACACACACACACACACACACGCACGCACACGCTTAGAGAAAACTGTAAGTTTATGAATATTTTTTACACTGTGGCCAATATTTTGGGGAAGTCAGCATCACTAAATGATATAAAAGATTTTAAGATCCTCTAAATTTTGCTCCAAGTGTTGTGTTCAATTCAGGATTCTGGACAGACAGCTGCCTGTTTTTCCAGTTCTAGTCATAGTGGTTAACCTAATTGTTTTTGGAGATCCAACAGTGATGTATGTGTTTTTTCTACTTTTCCATATCCTGTCACCTCAACCAGCTGGGAGAGTCAAGTTGTGGATCATCATGAAGATTTTCAAAAGGTGAGTTTAGATTTCTTGAATGTTTTATTTACTTTAAATGTTCTTTTAAATATATCATAGAATTTGATTGCAATTTGTTTTCAAACATTTTTCTTAGTCATGCTGGAGTCTTGAAGAGTTCTTAGATGAGCATCACCCTACAGTATATCCGTGCATCAGGAACCACCAGACGAGCGATCAGCAGCTACTACTGTACATCGTCATGGATAAAAAGGTCATCCTGTGGCTGGGAAGCACATCTTTCACAGGACATGCTTGATGAGATTTCCTAGCTCCAGTTTGTTTTCACACAAGTTTACAGCATTTATACCTTCATTTAAACTGCTGTGTTTGATATGGAGGACCAAGGAAACACCAGTGAAAGATTTGCACGCCAAGTTGTTTAAAATGTAATTTCAGAAGAAAACTATGCGTTCAGAAGAAAACTATGCGTGACGCTATATTGAACTTTCAAATTGCTCTGATGAAACATCAAGTTTGGACATCATATTTTGTTGATACTGTCTGTACTAATAAAACATTTAAAGCATATTTGACATTGTTGCATTTTAAAAACTGAATGAATTGTTGAAGTTGTGAATGTTTTCAAATAAAATGTTTTTTATTTTGTAATTTACAGTCTATTTGACCTTTTTACCATATTTACACTCAAGAGAGTTGAATAAAATAACAATATATTACACCAGGTGGTGTTAAATATAGTTACATTTTTTAACTCTGCCCAGAGTTAAAATTAACCCTTACTTCGGTGTCAATGTGCCAACCCTTTTGAAAGTGTTGATTTAAGTCTGTTTTGAGTGGACCCCATGAGACACTTTCAAAGTGTTGAAATTAACACCCATAGAGTTGTTTTGGGTCCCCATATTTTGCTGTGTAGATGATGAAAACAGAGTCTTACGTGTACATTCGAGACAAACATTGTACGTCATGTTTTTGTTTGTTTGCTCATTTTGAGAACATTGCGATAACCCACATCATTTTGAACAAACATTCTGTTCACATTGCTATAAAAGTGTCCACAATGTTAAGAAAACAATGCAAGCTCAGTAAAATATTGCATTGTATCTGGATGACAGAAGCAAAACGCAGTGTTGTTTTACTAGTAAACAAAGTAAAAGTATGCTAGATTCTTTTTTTTAAATAATGTATTTGCTAGTCACAACATTAACTGATTTATTTGCTTGCTTTTCCAAGTAGTCCTTCAACACAACTTAAACTCCAGGTCACAGCAAAGAATTGTGCCATTTTGGCCTTTTAAATCCAGCTCTAGCAATTACATTTGATGCTCCTTAATTCTGACGCAGTCTTTCCCTCCAAAGCCGCTTTTCCAGCTCAGCAATCGAGACAATATGTTTGCTTACCGCACTGCTCTGCTAAGTGTTCCCTTGCATGTAAATTAATCTTGATTCAGTTGACACTGTCATGCTGAGTGGTACAAATTGCCCATAGCAATAAAGCAGGCTGAATAAGAAAAAAAAGCCAAATTGCGGCACTTGACATGATGTTTCTTTGCTTTATGCCAATACATTAGCAGCACGTAATGAGTGCTCTGTTCTGAAAAGCATGGTAAACTGGAGTTTTAATTTTACTTCAATGGAGCAGCACTGTGTCTTTTGAAATCCAAGTCAGACAAATCATTACCAATGTGGATGTTGAGGTTAAATAGGAAGCAATGCATTCACTTGTGCAAAGCTGCAAGTGCCATCCATCATTCTATTTGCAGAAGGTTGACAAAAGTACTTGGCTTTAAATAACAATCCATTTACTCCTGCTGCTGGGCAAAACAGCTTTCCAGCATTAAGCTGTATTCATTTATTCAGCTTTACTTTAAAAAGAAAATAACGAAGGATGAACATTAGAAAAGGGAAACTGCATGTGCCTTTTTAAAGTAAATGTAGCCTTTTGTATTTATATTTGTTTCAAGATGAACCAATCAATTACTTTTCAAGATTGAAATTTACAATGAATAAATAAAACACAGTTCTGTTAGCTTCTGCTTGTTCGGTACAACCTAAACTTCAGAAAGTATTTTCTTTAATAAAAGAAAATAAATTGTATTTAAATTGTGCATTTATTTATTTTTTTTTTTGGTGAATTAATATTAGAATTGAATTTGCTAAAGGTATGTAATTGTGTCCAAAACATTTAAATTAATTGACAGTGTTTGAATAAAAGCACACTGAAATTAGCACTATACTGGAAACAGATGACATAGAATTTACCTTTAAACTATTTCTTTCCATTTAAAATGTCCCATTTTTGACCTATAATTCCAGAAAATATTTCAGGAAAACATGGTTTTTAATTAAAAACTTCATGTAATATTTTCCTACAAAATATACTTCTATGATCTTTCTTTACTTTTTAAATTATTTTTAAAACAAGTGGCAACAATGTTTGTGTTTATTTTAAAAGAAATAAAACATGAAAACATAAATATATGGCTATAAGTATCCTTGAAATTTGGAGTTTGTGTACCTTATGTATTGTTTGGGATGTTTTCATCTACTCGTGTAGTTTTGCGTCTTAATTTGGCCATAACTTTTTTGTGTTTCAGCTAGCAGAATCATTTTTGGTGACAAATCTTATTTTGACATTTTTTTGTGAAAATGCTTTGAATTAAAAAAAAAAAAAAAAAAAAAAAACTCAAAAATACACTCTAGGCAAATCTTTAGTTGTTTGGGATGAAAACATCCACGGAATAAAGTGCTGTAAAAATGCATCAGATTTTTGTATTTCTTTTTTTTTTTTTTTTTTTTTTTTTTTTTTTGCATAAAGCTGTTAATCAACCTCAGTCCTGATCAAAACTTGCTTGGAAAATTACAGGATTTTAACTCTTTAATTGCCAAATTCATAAATTATGTCAGTGATTTGGCAAAAAAAAAAAAAATACAAAAATAACATATTTTCAGTATTATATGTAATTGTTGACTGGATTTCTTACCTTTTATCCAATGCTTGGGCATGTGAAACAACATTGCATTTGATGCATTTTTATAGATTTTCATTTTTTATCTCTAATTTACTGTTGATGGCTGTTTTTCCCCATTGACTTTCATTAAAACCACATTTTTTTTTATTGCAAAGCCATGTCACCATATAATCATGCATTTCAGATTGTTGGTGGTTTTCCCTGTTAGGAAGAGGTAAAATTTGTCATTTTTACAGTTGATCATCAGTTGGTGCCATTAACCCTAGATAGACCTGTGCAAAATCCATAGTTTCTGGATTTTATATAGAAAATAACAGTAAATTAAAGTGTGTGTGTATGTTGTCTTTTGTGAGAGTGACCTTTGCACACTTACCTTAATGTGTCTGAGAAAATCAAAGTATGCATCTCAGCTTTCAGAGCAGAATAAATAAAGATTGTGTATTTATGCGCCATCAGATGTGGTTATGATAGAAGTCAATGGGGGCAAAAACAGCCACCACCAGTAAATTAGAGAGAAAAAATTAAAATTGCATATTGCATCAAAGCCAATGTTGTTACTAATCGTTCACATGTCCAAGACTGTGATAAAAGGTAACAAAAATCCAGTCCACAATTACTTTTTATTAAAAATACGCCATTTTGTGTGTGTGTTTTTTTCACCAAATTAGTGACATCAATCCTGTAATTTTCTAACCAATTTAGTAGTTTTGGTCAGGACTGATGTTGATTAACAGATTTATGCAAATAAATTGAAAACAAATATTTATCTGATGCATTTTTACAGCAGTTTAATTCAGTGGATTTTTCATCTCTAACATAAAAGGGGAGTCAATTTGAACAGTGCGCAAGAGTTAAAACAAGCATCTTATCTTTAATTTGAATTAGGCACCGCATTGCATTGTGGTTTAGAGTTAACTGAATTATCTTTAAAATGTCTTTAAAATGACATTTTCCCTAATTTTTCTCACTTGAGTCATTCATGTTTTGTCTTTGTGTTGTATCTTCAGAAACTCATCTTCAGTGTATTTTGTGATCCTGCTGTTTTGTTTCGGTAGAGCCACATCATTTTTCTCCAGCCTATTTAGTACTATCTGTGTGGGGCCTCCATACAATTTACCAACTGCGTGATAATTATTCTGGCAGCACAAATGGAGGGGCCAGCCCTCTTTTCTCACTCCATGGTCCCTAATAGGATTGTGTCTGCTTCAGCAGACTTTAATTGAGGACTCCATGTCAAAAGAGAGCAAGCCTGAATGACTCTCTCCTCTCAGCTGCTGGTCACCATGAAGTCTCAGGCTGAATGCTGAGAGGATTAACCTGCTGAGTTATGAGCTTTTTTGTTACAATACAGCAATTGCCATTACTCGATGTGAGGCGATGTCTGATGAGCTAAGGCGGTGCATATCAGGTCTGTGTAATTATACTGAAAAATCTTCAAGTTGAAGAAATTGGATTTTCATAACTGCTGTAGGAATTAATTTAAAGCTATTTTTACAAGAACACGTTCCATTAAATGTGAAATCTGGATGTAAAAGCACTATACAGGATACAACATTCATTCAATCATTTTCTTTTGGCTTAGTCTCTATTTCAGAGGTCACCACAGTGGAATGAACCACCAAGTATTCCAGCATAAGTTTTAGCAGATTGCCTTACTGCTGCAACCCAGTACTAGGAAACCCCCATACACACTCAATCACACATAGTCATACACTATGGCCAATTTAGTTTATTCAATTCATCTATAGTGCAGGGTTTGTGTTAGGATTGTGGGGGAAACCGGAGCACTCAAAGGAAACCCACGGCAACACAGGGAGGACATGATTTATTTACTTAAAGCTTAGATTATTTTAAGTCTACAATTATGTGTTTTCATCATATTTTTAAAATTCATTATTATAAACAGTGTTTTTATTTTTGTAGTGCTTTATTATGTAGTGTTTCATTATTATGAGCAGTGCTCAAGTATCAGCTATTGTAGTTTTATGTGTTATTAATTTTCAGGGTTATTAATGTTTTAATGGGGGTGACAAGGCTCAGTGGTTAGAACTGTCGTCTTACAGCAAGAAGGTCACTAGTTCGAGTCCCGGCTGGGTCAGTTGGAATTTCTGTGTGGAGTTTGCGTGTTCTCTTCATGTTGGCGTGCATGGGTTTCCTCCAGGTGCTTCAGTTTCCCCCAAAGTCCAAACACATTTGCTATATGGGGATTGGGTTAACTAGGTTAGCCATAGTGTATGAGTGTGAGCTGAGCATAAATGACTGTTGTACCTGTGTTTCCCAGTACTGGGTTGCGGCTGGAAGGGCATCCGCTGTGTAAAACATATGCTGGAATAGTTGGCGGTTCATTCTGCTGTGGCGACCCCTGATATACAGTATAAGGGACTAAGTCAAAAGAAAATATATGAATGAATGAATAATGTTTTAACCATTTATTTGTGTTTTTGTTATTCTAAGAAAAAACATTCTAAACATTTTCTTTTGTTTTACATTAGACTAAATGACATAAGGTATAATATTGTCTGCAAGTTGTTAAAATAAAAAAGTTATTTAAAAGTGTAATACAGGCATGCTTAATATTATTGCCACAACTGGTAAGTATGGGCAAAAAAAGGCTTTAATCATAAACCTGCTTTGTTTATCCTTTTTATCTTTCATTTAAAATTAAATTGACAAAAATATAACCCTTTATTGAAATAAAACAATTGAAACTGGAGATAAAAAAATGTATGAAATAAAAAAAAACATGTGGTAACACTTCATTTTGATGAAGTCTTTCAACAGACATTTAACTGACTATATGACACTTTGCAAGTACATGTCAACCTACACTAACCCTAACCCCAACCTAACAGTCTACTTATAATCTAATGAGAATTAGCTGCAGTTTAGATAAAATAATAACTGAATTCAACAAACGGACCATCAAAATAAAATGTGACCAAACAGGTTGACAAAACCTTTTGCCTTTTAACTGAAATATTGCAGAAGTATTCCAATAATTTGTGACAATAAGTGTGTGTGCGTGTCTGTGTGTACATGTCTTTCAATTTATTTTTCATTAATTTATTCAATTAGTTTTTTTAATATACAGTTGAAGTCATAATTATTAGCCCCCTTGAATTATGACTTCCTGTATGTTTGTGTATCTTTTATCTGCCTGTACCATCTCTTTTTGTTGCATTCTTTGTAAAGTGTACTTGAGCTCTGGAAAGGCGCTATAAATAAAAGTTATTATGATAATTTTATTAGCTCCCCTGTTTATTTCTTTACTCAATTTCTGTTTAATGGAGAACATATTTTTTCAACACATTTCTAAACATAATAGTTTTAATAACCCATTTCTAATGACTGATTTATTTTATATTTTTCCATGATGACAGTAAATAATATTTGACTAGATATTTTTCAAGACATTTCTGTACAGCTTAAAGTGTCATTTAAAGACTTAACTAGGTTTATTAGGTGGGCAGGTTAGGGTAATTAGGCAAGTTATTGTATAACGATAGTTTGTTCTGTGACAATCGAAAATAAATAACCCTAAACGGGCTAATAATTTTGTCCTTAAAATGGTTCATAAAAATATTTAATCTGCTTTTATTCTTGCCAAAATAAAACAAATAAGAGTTTCTCCAGAAGAAGAAAAAAATCTGACATACTGTAAAAATTTCCTTGCTCTGTTAAAAATAATTTGGGAAATATTTAAAAAAGAAAAAAAAAATCCAATGGGGGCTAATAATTCTGACTTCAACTGTATATATATGTATGGTTTTAATTTTAGTTTTATTAATGATAAACTATAACTCTAATTACAAATGATCTTCTTTATTAGATAACAGATAATGGGGATGCCATTATTCAAACATGGCACATGCTTTTTTCTAACAGCCCCTTCTGCCATGGCGCGGGTTAAAAAAAAAAAAAAAGCTGTGTCGCAAGAGGAAGAGGCCCTGGAGCATATTACTCATTTAATCCCGATTTAGCCTGAGGGACAAAGGGATTTTAAGTATCTAGTGATAAACTCCCTTTCTTCTGTTGATGGTAATTATCCAGGTCTCTCGAGATGTTGGTGACAGGATGTGTGTGTTCGGATCCTCAGACATGAGACACTGTCCAGTTGGTCTGTGTGGGTGAATAAGAGCCCACTGCGTGTACAGGCTCCTCTGCTGTTTGAAGATGGCCCATTGTCACTCCTTTTGTAAGGGATAACTGGTCAGCCATTGTGGCCAAATATGTTAGGCAAATTGAGGCAGATGGCTCCAATTCAGACACGTGGCTTTCCCAGGGCAGCGGGGACAACCAAGACATTGGAGAGGGGTTTTGTGGGTCGAGGCCCCGCTTGGCACTTGTTAGTGGCTTCAATAGACCCATGTGGCTTCATTCACCCCCCATGTGGTGTTGCTGAGAAACACCATGCTGTAGACTCGAGCTGTCCCGCTGAAGGACAGCATGGGGGCGGCTGCAGCAGCACTCCATCTTCCTCACGGGCCCCGGCTGAGTCGTGCTCCGACCCTCTGGGATTTGGATGAATAGGGCCGATTGACAAGTGGGTGGTGGTCCGTCCTAAATGGCTTTTTAGGCAGCCGCTATAATAGACTGGCTGGGGTTTTTTCACACTCGCTTTAATAGCTGCTAATTATGGGATTTGCAATGTTTTGGAATCCCTCCTTAATATTAGTGTGTGTGTGTTTTGCTTTATTTTGTGTGATTTGAGCAAATCCTATTATAGGTTTGTAGTTGTAGTAATCCAGCTGCTTATCCGATTTGCTAAAGGATTACCTAATTGTTTATATTGAGATTATATGACGTTTATTGAGGTGGCCGTGTTTATTTAAAAGCATAGTTTAACCAAATATGCCGTCATCATTTAATTCTCAAACAATTGCACACCTTTATTCATTCATTCATTCATTCATTTTCTTTAAGGCTTATAAAAGAATATATATATTCTGTCAGATGCAGAAGTCACTGTGCATTTATTATATTAAAAACTTTACTTACTGACCTTTATGAACCTGGCTGATTGCCAGTTCTCCTCGTGAATGAGCTGATTTGTCTTTGTCAGTGACTGTGAGCGCTGGCATGATCAAGTAATTTTTAGTGCAAATTTCACTTTATATTCAACAACGTTTAGATTCTTTGTGTGCAAACACTGCATTTAGTTTAAACGTGCTTATATCTGTCTTCACCTGTGCACTTCTTTAGTGTAGCGGTTCACTAAAAGCCTTAAACAAAAAAAAACAAAAAAAACACTTTTGCCTGTTCACGTTTCATAAATCTGAGAGACTGCATTATATATATATATATATATATATATATATATATATATATATATATATATATATATATATATATATATATATATATATATATGTATATATATATGAAATATATAATATAATATATATATATATATATATAATATATATATATATATATATATATATATATATATATATATATATATATATATATATATATATATATATATATATATATATATATATATATATATATATATTAGGGATGCAACAAAGCCCACGGTTCAATACATACATTTCAACACGGTTTTTGGTTCTCATGGCTTGACACGTGTTTTTAAACATTTTTTATTCTATAGGCAATAGGAACAGTAAGAGGTTAAGGAGAAAAAAATAAGAACGATTTATTGCAATACTCATTTTGTTTTACTTAAAAGCAAAGAAAAGTACACTAGTTCCTATAGTGTATTGTATAAAAAAATTAACACTAAAATCTCAAAGCTACTGGTAGCCTATGTACAAACTGGGGAACACATAAAATCCTACATTTTGAAAAAAAACATACATGTGAAGTTAATAAAGATAAATTGGCCATTTCAAATAAACATATTTGTACTTAAGTAAACATAAATAAACCATCTTAATTATCTCTGTGCTGAAAAAATATGAGACTGTAGTCTGTAACGCGGATCAGGTGCTTTAAAAAGACCATATCTCCAATCACCAAAAAACAGCTGCAAATCTTTAGCAATTAACACTCGCACTGTCTTTGTTATTTTATGTGTGTCTTGGAACCAGTTGCGTATGTTTGCTTAAAGGTTCTGTGAGGGATTACTGCTATTTGGAGGACTTTATTACCTACTCTGTTATTACTGCCTTTAGACAGTGATATTGCTGGGTGATGGCGCTGCAGATTTGCAGTCATTTATTTTTTGTTCACCATTTTTTAAATTTTATTGGCATTATACATACTGGCAAAGCCGAAAATGTCCTCACACCGCAGATTTGAAAGACGCCGGCGCTTTCTCGTACTGTTACCTCACTTCGCTGGTGCTTCCTTGTACTTTTGCCTTAGCCTCACTTCACCGCCGCTCGCCATGTTAAAATGAGTACTGATGGTCAAGCGCCCCCTAACTTTAGAGCATAGTGATTAGATATTTACTCGCGGGGAGGAGTTTCCTCATCTCAGCTCATGGACTTAAAGTCACACACAGTCAGTTCGGAGAGATATAAAACGCACATAAATTATTTAAGAGCAAAACCACAATTCACAAGCGCGTATTGCACCGTGGAGGTCATACCGTACAGTTCAATATTATATTGAGAACTGTGGCATCCCTAATATATATATATATATATATATATATATATATATATATATATATATATATATATATATATATATATATATATATATATATATATATATATATATTTATATATAATGCAGTCTGTTTTTCTGTTTTTTTTTTTGTAAAAATACCACTTTGTACAAAATGTTTTTTTAAGCATGCAAGTATTCCAAGGACTTTTTTTTTCTCATAATCAGCTGTGTACACATGATAAAAATATCTCTGTATAGAGATTCTCCACCATGTAATCTGAACATGGATATTTCTACTGGAGAAACAGAAGCAGTCCAGAAATCTCCATTTTAATGCACTGCTTATTCAAACGTGCCAGAGGTCAAGAGTGAAGATGTTACCAGCCGGCCATTCATCACAGCCATGACACCCTCTCTCCTGCGCTCCCGCACCTCCAGGCTATGCTTTATAGAACAAACACGTCACCACGGCCCGCGCACTCATCCATTTTCCTGTGATGTGAATTAGAGTTTCATGAATATCCTCACACAAACCTGCAGCACAGCTCTGGGAGCTCCTTTTTAATCTTTTTAATTACTCTCATGAGTTTCTGATGAGTTTTAAATGACTGTTTATGGTTGAAGTGAGTCCTTTTTTATATTTACCTGTTGTTTTTAGCTGCTAATATTGTGTTCCTCTGACATTAAAACACAAGAATCGGATATGATTAAAGCTGAATCCTTGTGTAGAATCATAGCTGTACACTTTTCAAAATGTCACTATTATAGAAAGTAATAAATAAAAACATAGAGAGAAATAAAGATGGTTGGATGCATAGACATGATAACAAATCAGGTGAAACTCCTTAACAATAACAGTGTCAGGAATGATGGAACAAAGGTTCTACTAGAAAGACCAGGCAGATAAATGTTATATTAAATTACATTTGTTTTACAAGAGTATTATTTAACAAAACAGTGTCCCATCTGTAGCTTGAATTGGAAGCTTGTAGATCCAGCTATAACCAAATAGATAGACTGATGGAGACTCAGGATGCAGCCAGGAAGATGGCCAATGGTGTATTTGACAGAGGGAGGAGCCATTGAGAAAAAGTGTCCTACTCCAGGGGGCTGACTGTTAGATATGAAGCCATTAACAGTGGAGACTTAGGAGACAGACGGTGCATTACAAATGGGTTATATTGCCCCCAAACAGCACTTTGGAGTGTAAACAACCATGGCCACAATATTGAAGTGTTGTTCCAATCTGAAGTGTTTAAAACTTGCCACTTCAATAGGCCCCTTAGAATGAAGGATTGTAAAGGATATAAAAACAGATGACGCAGAACATCCAAGTGTTAGGGAGTGTTTGATTAGTGTTACAGCAAAACTCTGCAAAGACACTGACCCTCCAAGACTAAGTTTCCCATCCCTGATCTAGAAGATTATGGTAAACCCGGATTGACAAAAAACTGAGGTGAAGCCAGATGGATGGAGCATCACTGTTTGGAAACAGCAGGGGTGAATGAAATTTATTGCTATCTAGAAATTGTGGGATCACTGAAGAGTCACTTTCTGGAGTCTGGAAACAGCAGGGGCACTGCAGAGTCAATACTATATAGAAAAAAGTTGGGGCATTGGAGAGTCATTGCTGTCTGGATACAGTGGGAACGAAGAAGACCTCATACTAGCTAGAACCAGCTTATTTGAATATCGTCCATAACACTCTCCATGGCAGTATATAGTTCCCTTTTCATGAAATAGATGGAGTGGAGGTACCCCACTAAAACTGGCTCAACAAGTGTTGTTGACAGCTTATGCAACTGGTCAAATGGTTCTCTGAGCTTCTCTTCTGCAGTGACTAGCCACTCTGTTGCTCCCCATGGGTTATTCACAGTAAATGGTTCTCCATCTGCAGGGAATTCTGGCCAGTAGGACTGGCTGACCTCTAGGTCACAAGTGGGGTACCCACTCAACAGAGTCTGAGAAGCTTCCTTAAGGACCCTCACTGGACAACTGCAGTAAACTGGTGGTGTCCAGTCTAGCAAGCAGGTTAGGACTCAGGCAGTTATCTGGAAAGGTTGTCTGATGGATGAAGTCCAAATGTTCCTCAAAGGACTAGCTTTTCTGCTCCAAACAGAGCAGAGCAACAGCA
Source organism: Danio rerio (assembly GCF_052040795.2). Classification (NCBI taxonomy): domain Eukaryota; kingdom Metazoa; phylum Chordata; class Actinopteri; order Cypriniformes; family Danionidae; genus Danio; species Danio rerio. The sequence goes on along the minus strand of NC_141025.1, from coordinate 56,733,222 downwards.
GCAAAGTGACTCAGAAACAACAAAAAACACTGGAAAATCAAGAAGAAAAATTGGGATGCGCAAACACTGTAAACTCTGTCCGATCTTCTGCCACCCTTAGTAGGGCTGGGTATCGAATTCGATACTTGTTAAGCTCCGACCGAATCGTCTCGATACTATCGAGTATCGAAAAAATCATTTTCGTTCAGTACCAAATTTCGATACCCAAGGGTATAATCTATTCAACGTGCCCGGATCAAACGCTGGTAATTGGCTGCAGTGAGGCTGTTTTGAAAATTAATAGTTTACGGCGGCTACGCCCGCTTGCTCAGAGCTTGTCAAATGTGAGGATGTAATGCGTACACTACACTTTAAAGCATTTTTGCATTGCTTGACTGCAAGAAGATCACGCCGGCGCAGTCATCATAACTATGTGCCCACCACAAGCATCATCATTCTCCGTGACTGATGAGGATTAAAGCGCGATGGCTGGGTCTCCGAAAAGTAAACAGACATAAGCGCAAGCTGACGGCCCTTTTTCACCTCCTCCGCCTCAAAATCATTTTTGCCCTGTTGTCCTTAGCTACCTGTTCCCCTTTGGTACACCCCATCAAATTATTGTTTAAATAATTGTTTGAAATTGTTTCAAACTACTGAAATATCAATACAATCAGTTTATATAGTAAAAATTTTAACCTTCAAAAGTTGAGCAGAGACCAAAAATCGCATAGTTCCATACTATATAGCATGCTAAAAACAGTATGGCAGCAGAGTAGTATGTCCGATTTCATATAGTTTGAAAAACAGTAACGAGAAGTACCCGGGTGACTTACTACTTCCAGCGAGACTCTGAAGTGTGCATCCAATGCATGCTATGCTATCCCATGATACCCCGAAAGAGAATTGATGAATGGGAGTGGAGCGACGTAACTGACACGGGTCACATGATTATGACAAAATGGCGGATATAGTACATTAGAGTTCCATTCATACTGCTCACATTAATACTATATAGAACATACTTTCTTAACAGCGGAATAGTACAGTTAAATTCAAATGCAGTACGTACTGGGTAGTAGGTGGTTTCGGATGCAGCCATTGTTTAACAGTGTAGGAGTTTTTAAATGGTTGGATTTTTAAAATCGGTAGGGATTGGGGCAACAAAGTAACATCAAAAGCTTTGGAGAGTAACTGTATATTTATTGCTGAAATCTTTTAGTAATTAGTTACAACACCAGTTGAGAACTAGTAATGTTACTACTGTAAAGCATTACGAGTTAAGTGTTACTGCTCAACACTAGTAATTCAAAAAACAGATTAAATAATATGAATTACACAACAACATCATCATTTTATTCTGAAAATGTAGCCGTATACATTTCTAGAGATCAAGAATAATGTAGCCATAGCTACATATGGCTGCATTTCATCTTTAAATCGAACACCATTGGGTGGCATGACACCATTCCTTTTCTCAGTGTTACCAGTTTGTCTGGTAGCTTGACAAAAATGTTGACCGCGACAACGGTGGTCAATTGGTGCTCTTTAAAACACTATTGTATGGGTTTATGGAAGGGGGATAGGTTAGTCGATCAGTCAGTCAGTTTCCAGTCAGTCAACAGCGGCCTCTGGTCATTTACGTGAGAACAGCAGGCGCAAATATCACTCTCGAGAGAAATTTGAGATCTGAATAAGCGAACACAGAAATGTATATAGGGCTACATAATCAGAATGCCGATGATCAGAATGATCAGAATGAGCCTGGGTTTGAATTAAAAGTAATATCTGAAGTAGGAATAATATGCACTTGTATAATGGAATCCAGTTATCTTTGTGTTTCTGGTGGATTTGTTTCTTTTTAGTATTCATATGGAGACAATATGCCGCAGACCCAATGGCATTAGTTCTTTGTGTCATGGGGCTGCAATCTGCCATAGGCACCACTGCACGCCTTTGATTATTAACAGACAGCATGCCACCGCTCCAGCCATCCACCCCTCCCTCCTCTTCATCTGCCACCCATGTGACCCCTCCTGGCAAATGATTGGCTAATTAGGATTCTGGACAGAATTGGAGGGTGGCGAGCGCTGCATCTGGCCTCTGAGGTGCCTGTGACTGCAGCTGGTGCGGCTGCTCCACAGCAGGGCTGTCTGTGGCCCCTCATAAATAAAAAGCTTTTACAAACTGGTTATGAACACCTGTTAGATCATCTGTCAGCCTCGTCCCCTTCTCATCCATCACCTAGTGCTCGGGGAAGTCATTCCACCCCATCAATCCCATCCATACTTACCTGGAGTCCAACACTACTCTGGTACCATCAACAGCAGAATAGCCAAGAAAAATCCCTTTCAGTCAACTTTTGATATTTAAAAGTGAGTAGCGTACAAGTTTACATTTTTGTCAATAAATTAGAGAGGAGACGCAAACAAGCTTGTCATTCAGGCTAATGGCCAAATCCTTCACAGGCAATGCCGAACATGTCCAGATAAAATGCGTTCAGGGTTGTTTGGTCATTACACCTTTATTACCACCTGCCATAACCAAGGAAAGTGAGGAGAACCTGGGAAATGAATGAGTTGTGTGCAATTTATATGGTGCTTGTCAATCAGATGCACATACAAGATCTTCATCTCAGATATTGCGAACACTCAAGCATCTGAAACATAACAGTTTCATTTGTGACAGTGGTGTTTGTTTTAACTACATGGTCTGAAATTGCATAAAGCATGGTACATTTGTAGGCAAAGGATCTATTAGTAAAAACATAAAAAAAGATTAGCTTTCCTTTGAACTTTTCTGTGAATGTTTCAAATATTTCCATAGTGATGTTTCTACAGGGTATGTTTTTACAAATTGTCATAGTATGTACTGTTAATTTTTTTTTTTTTTCGGAGAAATTCTTAGTTCCTTTAGTTTAGCAGGAATAAAAGCAGTTTCAGTCAATCATGCATCAATGCATTCCTGTCAGTCACACTTTCACCATGTCATGTTTAAAACACCTCATGTTATTGTACCAATTTTAAAATCTGTGTTAAAACAAAAAGAATAGAATACCTGTATGTCAGCTGTCCTTTAGTACATTATATATTGTACTATAAAGCTAACATCATCTCAGGAATAGCCTTTATCTGTAGGGTTCCCACTTATTTTGTGCTGGAAACATTCTTGAAATTTTACTCACAGTATATGTTTAACATAAGGTAAATTTGTGCTAATCTTGCAGAAGAAGAACCAGCTGCCATCTGCGAAGTGATGTCAAATGGTGCGTCTTGCTGAAGTTGGGATTCTTTAATCTACCTTAAGTTTACAGATTGGATATCAAACTTCAAGTAAGTGTTCTAAGCATTATTTCCATAGGTTATTTTAAAGGAAGTAGGAAAACTCAAATTGTCTAACTCAATATTTATATATGTAAAGCCATACATACTCTATTCCTGTACTTAGATTTTCAAAAATCTGAACTAAACAAACCTGTTCCTGAAGGGCCACTATCCTGCAGAGTTGAGTTACAGCCCTAATTAAAAACACCTGAATGAGGATTTACGAGGCCCAATTTCAAATGACACACTTCATGTGCACTTGAAGGATCTTTTGAACTGTGGCTGCTGCTGCCCACACGTGCCTGTTGTTAAGTCCACAAGACGGAAGAGCGTCCCATTCATCATTTTAGCTTTCAGCATGGTTAACGCGACCACCCTGTTTGCAATCGCTATGCGCTATGGGTGTGCATTTCTTCTGAGACTACACTGAGGCGAGCTTTGAATAGACATACAGTATACTCAACAGTCAAAGCATCACATCTTAAAAATTCCAACTTTGAAGAAGGTATTTGGCAAATCTTATTTATTATTATTTAGAATGAGGTTTTATTTGTATAAAGCTGCAGACACACTAGAGTTTAAGCTTGCGAAATTCTGTAGTAGGCACAGCGAAAAGGGGCGGGATTAAACAAGATAATTAAACATTTAAAAAGGAAAGTGATTGGTGCATATTTTAAATTTCTGTCCAGGGAGGTCATGTTTTGATCCATGATTGGTCTTATGCAGTCAAGTGATGTGATTTCGCAGTCAGTGTTCATCAAGATTGAACGTTGCAACGCAGCAAACTGCGAAACTTGTCACACGAGTTTGCGTTTTAGGTCTGACGCATTTGCGTGCGAATGAATGGAAATCTGTGGAGAGAAAAGTGCAGTGTGACGGCAGCTAAATTTAGGTTTCTTTTGAATTTTACTTAGATTTTTAATGACTTTATGCTTTATTTTCATTCAATAAGATTTTTTTCTTTTTGCATTTAATTTACAATTTAATATAGTATAATATCTCATTTTTATTTAGCATTTTAAACAAATGTTTATTGATGTTATTGAGGTTATTAATGTTTATTTTAGTTTCATTTTAGTTACGCGCGACACTAAGTTACAAAAATACATTTAAAAAAAGAGTTTTACATGACAGTTAAACAACCCAGACTCATTCTGTTTACTTACCCTTATTTACATTTTTAGAAAGAGCAAAACACATCCCATGAGCTAGGTTTTTTTTTTTTTTTTTTTTTTTTGCAGTTTTTGTTTTCGCAAATTCACCAGAGGCCGCTGTCGACTGATTGTTTTTGTCATGTTTACCAGTGAACAAACCACCAGATGTCGCTGGTAAACCCTCAGTCATGAAACTACAAATCTGCCAGTTAATGGACTTCAACTTCATACATGCTCTTCGCCCACACACCTGCTTTCTCATTTAGCTTGATTCACATTCACACCTGAGGACTTTCAGAGACTGATTACACACAGTATTTAAGCAGCACACACACTCATTCACATGGCCGAGTCTTGTTTATCTGTCAGGTGACATTACAACGCGTTATCCTGGTCTTGTTTTCCCGTGTTTTGTTCTTAGCCCTGTTTATCCTTGTCATCCTGTTTAGCCGCCTGCCTTACGACCTATTGCCTGTTTACTGACTACGATTCTGGATTGTCTACATATATCTGTTTGCTCCCGTATTGACCACTGCTTGCCTGACTGTGAATAAAACCTGCATATTGGATCCTACCTTCTGTTGTTGGTGTCACTCCCCGGCGTTACAGAAGACTCGGCCACAAAATGGATCCAGCAGGAATTCAACTCATGCGTCTTCGTCAGGGAGATCGCCCCATCGAAGAATACGTGGAGGACTTTATTCAGGTAGCCCACCTTACAGCTTTGGACAATTTGTGCCAGATGATATTTTTCCATGGCGGGTTATCTGAACCTCTGTATTCATGTATACCACTGTACGAACCCCACTGGACATTGGAAAAATACATTGATCTTGCACTGCAAATGAGTGGGTCTCCCTTCACTGTTGGCAAGGTGGAGGACACCCCTAAATATTTTTTGGGGGGGGGGCAAAGGACAGCAAGACCCGCTGGCAACGGGGCTTGCTGCTCATTCCACCACCACACACACAGCTCAGAAAATGGCCGCATCTAGTCCTCCAGCTCACAAGATGGCCGACTCCAGTCCTCCAGCTCACAAGATGGCCGACTCCAGTCCTTCAGCTCACAAGATGGCCGACTCCAGTCCTCCAGCTCACAAGATGGCCGACTCCAGTCCTCCAGCTCACAAGATGGCCGACTCCAGTCCTCCAGCTCACAAGATGGCAGACTCCAGTCCTTCAGCTCACAAGATGGCCGACTCCAGTCCTCCAGCTCACAAGATGGCCGACTCCAGTCCTCCAGCTCACAATGTGGTCACAACCAGCCCTCCAACTCACAATGTGGTAAACGCCAATCTGCCACTAGCTCACAAGATGGTTTCCTGTTCCTTGTCCGTTCCTGCCATAGTTCCTGTTCTAGTTCCTGAAATGCCATCAACTGAGCCCCTAGAATGGCCTCCACCACCTGAGTTACCAGAGCTGCCAGACTCTCCAGAGCTGCCAGACCCTCCAGAGCTGCCAGACCCTCCAGAGCTGCCAGACCCTCTAGAGCTGCCAGACCCTCCAGAGCTGCCAGACCCTCCAGTGCTGCCAGACCCTCCAGAGCTGCCAAAGCTGCCAGATCCTCCAGAACTGCCAGTGCCGCTGCCGCCAGAGCTGCCAGAGCCACCGCCACCTGAACCTCCAGAATGGCCACCGCCTCCTGAGCTCGCTGAATGGCCGCCGCCTCCTGAGCTCGCTGAATGGCCGCCGCCTCCTGAGCTCGCTGAATGGCCGCCGCCTGAGCTTCCTGAATGGCCGCCGCCGCCTGAGCTTCCTGAATGGCCGCCGCCGCCTGAGCTTCCTGAATGGCCGCCGCCGCCTGAGCTTCCTGAATGGCCGCCGCCGCCTGAGCTTCCTGAATGGCCGCCGCCTCCTGAGCTTCCTGAATGGCCGCCGCTTCCTGATTGGCCGCCGCCTCCTGAGCTTCCTGAATGGCCGCCGCCTCCTGAGCTTCCTGAATGGCCGCCGCCTCCTGAGCTTCCTGAACGGCCGCCGCCTCCTGAGCTTCCTGAACGGCCGCCGCCTCCTGAGCTTCCTGAACGGCCGCCGCCGCCTGAACTCCCTGAACGGCCGCCGCCGCCTGAACTCCCTGAACGGCCGCCGCCACCTGAACTCCCTGAACGGCCGCCGCCGCCTGAACTCCCTGAACGGCCGCCGCCGCCTGAACTCCCTGAACGGCCACCGCCTCCTAAGCTTCCTCAATGGTCGCAGCCTCATGATCCAGGGCCACTGCAGTTCCACGCTCCAGGCCCTCCGCAGTTCCACGCTCCAGGCCCTCCGCAGTTCCACGCTCCAGGCCCTCCGCAGTTCCACGCTCCAGGCCCTCCGCAGTTCCACGCTCCAGGCCCTCCGCAGTTCCACGCTCCAGGCCCTCCGCAGCTCCACGCTCCAGGCCCTCCGCAGCTCCACGCTCCAGGCCCTCCGCAGCTCCACGCTCCAGGCCCTCCGCAGCTCCACGCTCCAGGCCCTCCGCAGCTCCACGCTCCAGGCCCTCCGCAGCTCCACGCTCCAGGCCCTCCGCAGCTCCACGCTCCGGGTCCTCCGCAGCTCCACGCTCCAGGCCCTCCGCAGCTCCACGCTCCAGGCCCTCCGCAGCTCCACGCTCCAGGCCCTCCGCAGCTCCACGCTCCAGGTACGCCCCCGCTGCATGGTCCTGGCCCTCCATCCCTCCCCCAGTTCCGCCTCCGCTCCACCTCCCGCCTGAACAGTATTAGGAGTGTCTGGAAGCCACTCCTTAAAGGGGGGGCTCTGTCATGTTTACCAGTGAACAAACCACCAGATGTCGCTGGTAAACCCTCAGTCATGAAACTACAAATCTGCCAGTTAATGGACTTCAACTTCATACATGCTCTTCGCCCACACACCTGCTTTCTCATTTAGCTTGATTCACATTCACACCTGAGGACTTTCAGAGACTGATTACACACAGTATTTAAGCAGCACACACACTCATTCACATGGCCGAGTCTTGTTTATCTGTCAGGTGACATTACAACGCGTTATCCTGGTCTTGTTTTCCCGTGTTTTGTTCTTAGCCCTGTTTATCCTTGTCATCCTGTTTAGCCGCCTGCCTTACGACCTATTGCCTGTTTACTGACTACGATTCTGGATTGTCTACATATATCTGTTTGCTCCCGTATTGACCACTGCTTGCCTGACTGTGAATAAAACCTGCATATTGGATCCTACCTTCTGTTGTTGGTGTCACTCCCCGGCGTTACAGATTTATTGACTGACCAACCGACTGATTAGCCCACCCTCCCCCTTCCCTAAACCCAACCAATAGTGTTTTATAATAGCAAATATTTACTCTCACCTCCTTCCCTAAAACTCAACCACAGTGCAATACAGAAGCAACCCAACGCAAGGCAATCGAGAAAAAAAAAAGCCCACGCCTGATTTTTACCAACGTTTTAGACTTTACCACATTTTCACCCTGTTATTAACTTCAATCATTCATTCATTTTTTTTTTTTTTGCTTAGTCCCTTTATTAATCTGGGGTCACCACAGCAGAATAAACCACCACCTTATCCAGCACGTTTTTACGCAGCAGATGCCCTTCCAGCCACAACCCATCTCTGGGAAACAACCATACACACTTATACACTGCGGACAATTTAGTCTACCCAATTCACCTGTACCACATGTCTTTGGACTGTGGGGGAAACTGGAGCACCTGGATGAAACCCACTTGAACTCAGGGAGAACATGCAAACTCCACACAGAAACGGCAACTGACCCAGCCGAGGCTTGAACCAGCAACCTTCTTGCTGTGAGGCGACAGCACTACCTACTGCGCCATTGCTTCGCCTCTGTTATCAACTTGTTTATTTTTTTTTATAGTTTTGTCCTACCTGCTTTTTGAAACTGTTCTTCGCTGGATTTCCTTGTTGTTGCGATCAAATCTACTTTGCTGACGTACATGTCGAGCTAACTGTACAAACTGGTAACAGCAGGAAAGCCATCCATATGGAGGTAAGCAGCCCTGTAGCATTTGTTTTAAAGATTAAATGCAGCAATACGTTGCTCTGTCTACATAATTCACAATCTTCAGGAATGTATATAGGGCTACGTTTTCAGAATGAACTTATGTTGCAACTACAACACTAATATTTTGTTAGAAATACACTTTACGTGAATAGGTAAACATTTTTATACTTAGAAACACACTAATTTTAACCATTTTTATTTAGAAATGCTTCATTTAGTTTATTTCAGGTATTTGCCAAGAAAACATTTTAAATTGTATTTAATCTAGAGTACTGTAAAATTTACGGTGGCTGAGAGGTCAAATACACTGCAAGCGACTGATTTGGATGCTGCAGCCACTGATTAGGATTAACTGACACCATGACATCCTACTGGGGATAAAGTCTTGTGAAAACAGGCCAAACACACACAGAAAAAGGAGTTGCTAAGAGAAGCTGCTCTGAAAAGCTAAAAAAAATATTTAGCCAACAACCCTTCATCATTATGGCGAGGCTTACACAACATCAACAGCTATAGGACACCATCCCCTAGCATTGTCACATATTTCACCAAAATTGTTGATTAAATATGATGAAATTTACTTATTAATTTAGTATTCTAGACATCATAAATGTGTAGATCTTTGTTGAGTACTTAGTACCTTAGTGTGCAGATGCATAACCACAATGCCACACATACACACTTGCATACAAATACTGTAAGATTAATAATGGTAATTAGTAATGGGACTACTTGGTGTGAGAATTTTGAGTTCAATGACTAGGCACATAGGCTCATTCTTAAAGTGTAGCCTTATATATTTTTCTGGGGATTGTGAATTATGTAGCCAGAGCTACGAATGATAAGGGGCGGTATGACACTGTTTGTTTTCATGCTTACCAGCTGACTGATAACCTGCATATGGACATTTTTTCCCTGTTACCAGTTTGTTCAGTAGCTTGATGCGTACGTCGGCGGACTTGAGATGCTGAGCAGAGTTGACCACGATGACTGAGTTTGAGTCCGGTGAAGAATGATGCCAGAAAGTGGGCAAAACAGACAAAAACAGAAGTTAATAACAGGGTGAGAATGTGGTAAAATTTGAAAACATGGTAAAAATCAGGCAAGATTTTTTTTTCTGGATTGCTTTTCAAAACACTGCGGTTGGGTTTAGGGTCAATTGATGCTTTTTAAAACACTATTGGTTGGATTTAGGGAAGAAGGAGGGTGAGGGGATTAGGGGGTGTGTCAGTCAGTCAACAGCGGCCTCAGGTGGATTTACGTAAAAAGAGCATGCACGAACGGCACTTGCGAGAGAAATTTGACATCTGAAAAAGAGAGCACTGTGTCGGGAGGATTTGCGAAAAGTAAAATTGCAAAAAAAATGTAGCTCCGGGGACATATTTTACTTTATTTAGCCGGAGGTACGTAGGGCTGCATTTAATTTTTTTAAGCGAACGCTACAGGGTGGTGTGACGCCGCTCCTCTTCGCGCTCGCCGGCTGACAGCTCACCTCCGCGTGGAGGGCTTTCCCACCACAACCAGTTTGTCTGGTTAGCTCGTCGTGTACGTCGGCGGAGTGGAGACCCGGAGGGGAGCTGACCGCGACGACGGTGATGACCGGGTTCAAGTCAGAGGAAGAGTGGTTCCAGAAATCAGGTGAGACAAAAACAGAATCCAAAAAATAAAGTGAACGAGTTTAGTAGGGTGAGAATGTGGTGAAATTTGAAAACTCTGACAAAATCAGACAAGGGGTTTTCTTTTTCTGGGCGGCTTTTGTAAATCGTTGCTTGGGTTTAGGGATAAGGAAGAGGAGGGTGGGTCGGCCGATTGGCCGGTCGCCCAGTCAATCATTTATTCATTTAGTTAGTCGGACAGACAGTTGCTCGACAACGGCCTCCGGAGGCTTTACGCGAGAATGTCGCGTGTGCAAACGGCCCTCGCGAGAGGCGTTCGAGATGCAACAAAGCGCACAAAGTGGCCTCTCGCGGATACGCCTAAACAAAAACTTCACAAATACGTACATCCCAGGACGTATTTCTTAGTCTCCAGAAATGTCTGTGGGACTACATTTCTAGAATGTGCCTGGGTTGAGTATGTTTGTTAAATTGGGCTTGTGCATCAAGTCAGTTTCCTTCAGTATGTTACAGTGTCTTGACACTTCTTGAATAGAGAACTCCATGTAATTTTTATGAGCATGAAAAAGGCAAGCAAGTTAAAAGAGTCTCTCACTGGTTTATGACAACTATTACAGCAGAGTTAGTTTCAGTTTTATGTGCATTATCTCAGGGCTTGGCTGAAACTATAACTTTTATGCATTCATAAAGAGTAAATTGACAGCGATGAATCAGCTATGACCAGGCAAGCCTTTCGGTCTTCTTTATCGAAAGACAAAAAAGAGAAAGCTTTCTGAGATGTTTTATGATCTTAACTTAGTCATGCCCTTAAACTCTCTTGTGTCAGAGGTGCCTGAGATGACATTTGGGACTCCGTAATGAGTCTGTGGTTTATATTAAATCATTATGAGCAGTCGGATGCACAATACAAAAAATGGTTAATCAGCATTTAGACAGAAGGCCCATTTGAAATTCTAATTGTCCAAGAAAATGCCTTTAAAATGAGTTCTATTGCCAACTAAAAGAAAATATCTAGAGGCACAATCTACGCCACACTAATCATCACCACAGGAGCCCAATTTACAATCTCTTTGAACCAGCTAGAAGCAATAATGAGACACCTGATAGCATCCCAGAATAAACTGGAGAATGTGGCCTGTCTAGTTTGTGGCACAGGCTATTACCAAGAGATGTGCAGTCGCAGCGGCCTGATGTGACAGCTTGATTTCCTGGCCTCCTGCTAGGACATCAGAAGAGGTGACATGAACGGCCTGTTAATTTGGCCGTGTCACAGTATATAGCAACGTCCTCAGGTAGAGGATACTTTGGGGTGGTTTAGGCTGAGGGAATAGAGCCTGTCTCATCCCGGAAGCGGCTGTCCAGTGTGACAGAGAGGGGCAGCCTCACGCTTTATTGTGCAGGTCGCTGAGCTCAGGCCTGAGACAGACAGAGGAACGACGCACACACACACACACACACACAGAAAAAGCGTCTCATCGGCGTGTGGTGACAGGCGTGGATGGAATGGGGCGGCGGAGGCTTCTCTTGTTTGCCCTTGATGAGCATGTCATTAATGGAAATAGGAGAAACCGTGGGCTATATCAGTATTCAAATAACCTGCCATCTACTTCTGTTCATCCGCCTGCTGATTTCTAAACATTCTGCTTGCCGCTAACTTTTTCTTTTTTTTTTTTTTTTGATGCTTGGTTCTTTTTTGAGTTATCGCTCAAAGAAAAAAACTCTTTCTAAACATGATTTAATAATATTGATACGCTATTTTTCTATTTTTTCAAACATATAAACACATAAAATAAAATCTCCTCTCTTTATTTAATAAACCCTGTTGACTGAGCTACTGTATGTGATTGAAATATGTTCAAAATAAAACACTAAGTTGGAGAGTTACAGTTCTAAGTGAATCTAACCTGAATCAATTACTTGTTCAAAATACAATGCAAAATGATTTTATTTGGTTAAAGCGAATGGCCTCCTTTTTTCTTACAACTAAATTTGATATACTTTTGCTTCCCTTATATCTAATATTTAATTTCTGGCATAATGCGTGATCTTCAATAATACTGTTTCTTGTTCATTGTATCAGAAATAACCACATAAATGGAGTCAGTTTATATAATTGCAGTACACCATACACTCACCAGCCACTTTATAAGGTACACCTGTCCAACTGCTTGTTAACACAAATTATTAATCTCTGAATGCACCACATATCCAACCTTGAGGCGGATGGGTTACAGCAGCAGAAGACCACACCGGGTACCTCACCTGTCAGCTAAGTATTTGAAACTGAGGCTACAATTTGCGCAGGATCACCAAAATTGGACAATAGAAAATGGAAAAATGTTTCTTAGTCTGATGAGTCTTCTGAGTGATTTCTGACATTTGGATGGTACAGTCAGAATTTTATCAACAACATGAAAGCATGAATCCATCCTGCCTTGTATCAACAGTTCAGGCAGGTGGTGTTGTAATGATATTTTCTTGGCACACTTTCGGCCCATTAGTACCAATTGAGCTGCGTGCCAATGCCGCAGCCTACTCAAGTATTGTTACTGACCATGTCCATCCCTTTATGATCACATGACTTTATGATCTCCTGATGGCTACTTCCAGCAGGATAACGTGCCATGTCAGCTCAGACTGGTTTCTAGAAAATTACAATAAGTTCACTGTACTCAAATGGCCTCCATAGTCACCAGAGCTCAATCCAAAAGAGTACCTTTGGGATCTAGTAGAATGAAAGATTCACGATATGGATGTGTAGCCGGCAAATCTGCAGCAACTGCGTGATGTTATCATGCCAATTTGATCCAAAATCTCAGAGGAAAATTTCCAGTACCTTGTTTAATCGATGCCACAAAGGATTAAGGCTGTTCTGAAGGCAAAAAGGGTCCAACCCGCTACTAGTAAGGTGTACCTAATAAAGTGGCCAGTGAATGTATATTATAAATGGATATCAGATTGCTTCAAATCTCATTTTCCTATAATAATGGTAAAAAAGTACATTTACAATTACATTTCTGTAAACGCTGGTATAAAAGATGTAATATTCATAATATTGTCATTTAAATTTTTTTGTTGAAAATAGTGGCCACTAAGGAATGGTAAAATGTTTTGAAATGTGACTTTTATGTAACAATAATTCAGTTTTAATGGTCAACAACATCCTGGACAACAGTAATGCCATTTTTGTACACATACAATGGTGATGATCCATTTCCTGATTGCAGCAATCTGGTGTGTCGGCTTTACTTTTTTCTTTTAAATGGACTCCATTCTCCACTATCGCCTTAGATAAACACCCACTCTACCTCACTTTTGCCGGTATGCACCACTTCAGCAAGGAGTCTGTCAAGTAGTTAGAGGCTTAATTGGGCTGATCTGTGTTCAGTTCGTTAGAGTAATTTATCAGAAAATTGACTGGGTGACATGAAGACAGGGCAGGCCTTTAACAGACACGTGTAGAGATGCAGAGGAATCACACAGTTGCGCTTTACAAGACCATCAAAGCAACCATACAGAAGCGGGCTTGACTGATTGAAGTAAAGCTAAGAAATAATTGATACAAAAGTACACAGTGATGTTTGTTACATTATGATCAAAAAATAACCTTTATGTAGCGCTGACGCTGTGGCTGAATGCTGCTGTTTTGATAGGCTCCATTGACCAGATCCTTGAGCTTCGACACAAACACTCAGCGGCAGGTGCACAGCTGTGACGTAATGAACGCTCGTGCCACTTTCTTTCTGCTTGCAGGATTTCTCTATATTCTGTAATTAAGGTTGAATGTACAATGCAGCGCAGGGCCAATGCAGAAAGCACTGAAGAGGATGCCTTTTCATTTAAGTGCCTTCTTGAGTCTATCTGGAAGCTGAGGTTGCCAGTGCACCCACATCTAATCATGAAAGAAAGCCTCCTCATTATTTCAAGTCATTCTTGTAAAGGAGGGCGGCACTTAGAATCCCACCAAAGAAGTCCGGACCGGTGTAATTGTATTTTTTATTTGAATGATGATAAAAAAAAAAACAGAGAAAGGAAAACATAAAGAAAGTCAAAGGTTTTTTCGTTTATCGTGGGCTGCACAAATAGGTGCCCTATGAAAGCGCAGAAGAAGAAAGCGTGCTGGTTTATTCAAAACATTCCCGCTGGTAAATTGAAACAGGCTTTTAGGCTGGTTTTGTGAATCCCAGTTCAAACAAGAGCAAGAAACACACGTCCTGCAATAATAAATGCCACAGTGTTAAGTGCCTCTCTCGTCTATAGCAGAGCGACTTCAAATGAGATCTGTGCTTAACACTTGCCTCCTTTGAGAATCGGGAAGTTCTTCTCTCGCTCTCTTGTGCTCTTTCTTTTCGTTGCTGTAAGATTTGTTTTCGCTTTCAAGTTAATGATTTATTTACAGTCAATTAGGAAGCGAATGGGGGCAGAGTGCAGCTCTATGGCGACGAGGCCTGAGAATACATCAAGCATCAGTCTTGTTAGTTACTTAACAATTTATATTTATAGTAGCGTAATACTATTTTATTAATCTAACATTTTAGAATTACTTTATTTCAATAAACACAAAACCATCAAATCTAGGTCTATTTTGATTGTTTATACTCAGACTCAGGATATCCAAGATGTACTGTTCTAGAGGTGACTTTTTATCTTCAGTTTTGGTCATTGGTGGTGCTTAAAATCCAAAAGAAGTCTAATTAACATACAGGCAAAACAAAATCAATACCTGTGTGTCCTGATGAAACATTGAGCTTTTATAAAGTAAAACAACTGATCAGTGCAAAAAGCTAAACGTTATTTTTAACAAACTACCCCTAATCCACAGCCTCAGATAAAATGCCTGAATCTGTTCATGACAGTTTAGAGCAGTGGATCCCAAAGTAGAGGTCTGGACCCCCTGGGGGGTCACGAGACAATGACAGGAGATCGCTTGGTGATTTCCAAAAGTCAAATCAATCTTATTAAACTATAAGAATTACAATATGTTAGCAATAACCCACAGAAGATAAAAATAGTCGTGTTTAATAGTAAAAAACAACAGCATGCGAATGAAAAGCCATCAGCCTTTCAAATATATATATATTTTTCCATAGGATCGGTGTGTTTACGTTAGATTAACAACACAGCAATAGTGTCAGCTGCAGCAGATAGATTTTATAGCACCAGGTAAAACCAGGTTTCTGATACTTGTAGGGCAATTAAATACATAAAAAATACATACAGGTCGCAACTGAATATTGAGAATGACCATGGTGGTGGTTTCCAAAATAAACCAAAAATAGACCTGTGCTGAAAACATTGTGTTCACTAGTCTCTTTAGTTGAGGTTAATATTAAGTTAGTATATGACTATAAAAAATGATATGGTTGTTAGACTTTTTTTGTTGTCAAGATGCTTGTGTTTATAGGCCTATTGTTGTATGAGCAACCTTTGCATTTTTATAACCACTTAAGAGGAATTTTGGGGTCGCACATCACTGGCATTTTTATATTAAGGGTCACGGGCTGAAAAGTTTGGAAACACCTGGTCTAGAGAGCCACAAGTGTTCATTTTGTTTAGCCTGTTGTGGGTTTTTTTTGCGCTAGTAGTCATTGACTTAGATCAGGGGTGCTTAATCCTGTTCCTGGAGATCTACCTTCCTGCAGATTTCAGTTGCTACCCATATCAAACACACCTGAACCAATTAATTAGGACCTGAACACCACTTGATAATTACAGGCAGGTGTGTTTGATATGGGTTGCAACTGAAATCTGCAGGAAGGTAGATCTCCAGGAACAGGATTGAGCACTCCTGACTTTATAAGAGATAGAGATTTAGAGAGATTTATAGAGATTTTATAACTGTCAGACAGTCTTGCACTGTGTAATGAGCTTGTGCTGTCTTTTCCGTAGTCTGTGTAACTTACTTTCAAAAGTAAATTCCACAGTTCCATTTGTAAAGCAGTAAAATATTTAATTTTGCTGTCAGAGATATTCCTCTTTAGTTTCTACTAAATTTCCGAAAATGGCCCCTGCTGCTGTGCCACTTGCAGATCCCACATAGGAGCTAAAATATTATGTTGATGAACGATGAATGTGCCCTGTTTAGAAGTTTAAACCTACAAGTGCGGTACACTACAAGTACAGGAGCATTTTCATAGCAGGTATAAGATGAGTAATCACAATATTTTGGTAAATTGAACCTAAATTGTAAATTTTTTAAATGGCATGTGATTTTACATTTGCTGGACCTAATGTGTACCGTAGCAAGGCCTACACTAAGAGTTACTACAGTATATTATATAATAAAAAAGTCACTATAATTTTCATTAAACAACATTAGGAAGAATGGAATAAACTAAAGCAAATAAAGGTTTTTTATTTTTAATACTTTACATAAAGCAAGATATGTTTTATGGCCTTATCACCCAGATACACTCTAAAAATGTTATACGTTGGGTCAAATATGGACAAATCCAGGTGTTGGGGTAAAAAGTTTAAGACAAATTTAGTTGCAAATATAAACCCAATGTTGGACCAAAGATGGACAAACCCAACGTTGGGTTAATATTTTCAATAAATTTACATTACAGCAACCCAGCAATTTTTTAGGTTGCACAATTGTTTAGAAGGCTCAGCACTAAAACAAATATAAAAAGAAATGTGCAATGTGCACAGAACTAACTGTAATGGCATGAATCAACATTTTCAATTAGCTTTAATTGTGTAAAATTGTGCAAGGGCAATTTCGCACAAGCCTTTGTTAATCTCTGATCCTGAGTTTGCATTTTTGATCTTGGCATTGTGTTGCAAAAGTCTGCTACTTTAATTGTACTTGTCTAAAATGAGGAAATCTCTAAGTCAATCCCAAGTGTTAACGTGCTTAGCAAAACTATTGATAGAATGTGATAAATGGTTTTCACTGAAAGACTAGTTATTTTTAGGCAAGCTAAAATGTAGGCGACATGGTGGCTCAGTGGTTTGCACTGTCACCTCACAGCAAGAAGGTCGCTGGTTTGAGTCCCAGCTGAGTCAGTTGGCATTTCTGTGTGGAGTTTGCATGAGCTCCCTTGGGTGCTCTGGTTTCCCCCACTGTCCAAAGACATGTTCTATAGGTGAATTGAATAAACTAAATTAGCCGTAGTGTAGGTTTCAGCTGGAAGAGCATCCACTGTGTAAAACATATGCTGGATTTGTTGGCGGGTTATTCCACTGTGGCGACCCCTGATGAATATAGGGACTAAGCCAAATAAAAATTAATGAATGTGAGAAGCAAAAGTTATTTAAAAATACAATACGTTGTCCTTACATAGTATACACCTTACAGCATACACACATGCAGATTTATTTTATATACTCACAATGCTTCTAAATGAATTATATATACAACTAATAATGTCAGTGTTTAGAAATGAACACTGAGTTCCATAAGGCCTTTTTAAATATATATATATATATATATATATATATATATATATATATATATATAGTAAATTAGTAAAATAATAAGAAAAAAAAAACATTATTGCTAACAAACAACAATCATTTTATGGATGTTACAGTAATGTTTTAAGATATTAATAATATATTTAAAGATCAATGAAATCAGGTGTTTGCTGAATTGTATATGATTACTGTTAAATCAGTTTTAAAGCTTCTTTCTGAATCAATGTAATTATTTTATTCTGACCACACTATTTTATTGTGTTTATTTCAGAAGTAAACAATGACAAAACTAAAAAACACATAATTTTCCAAACAACAAACTATTTCCTTCCCAATATGACACTTAATATGTAGTCTCAAACTGTCTTTTAGAAAGTGTGCCCCTCAAAAGGCAATCATTTCATCTCCACATCCTTACCATCGAAAAACAAACAACTTTTAAAAGAGTAAGTACATGTGTGTTCATGTACACGCTAAACAAACTGCTATTTTCTGTCCACATGCTGTACCACTAAAGGCAAATCATTCAATGTTGCTCTTGCAAATATGCCAATGTCAAAGATTTAAATCACAGATACTGGGGGGCCAAATGTGGCTGTTCTCCTCCAATGGCGACCCTCAATCAATTAAGCGAGGCCGAGGAGGCTGGTGGCTATTTAAATTTAAATGTGTCTCATCTCCGAGCACCAAGCGGGGGCTACATCGCTTTGGTACCAAGGGGAAAAAGACATTAACACCGTCTGTCCTTTTTTTTCCCCAGCAGTTTGTCCTCCAGAAGCTAATTCTTCAGCCACTAGCGCAGTCAAGAGCGTCTCTCTCTGGGACGCCGCAGTCAACGCGCCGCGCAGAATTGATGTTTAGAAACTTTCCTTTGTTTACACCTCACTCCCCTGTGAGGCCGTGTAGAAAGGGCTCTAATTGAAAGTGACAGTTCTTTAATTGAGGAGGTCTTAAAGCAGCGCTTGCCTGATGAATAACGATTGTGGTTTCACCAAAATGCACACTTAGGCCGATAACATGGATTGTGCAGCTTCTGGAGAAGTCACTTGCATTTTATTTGCACTATTGACAGTGTCTGATTTAAGCGAATAAAGGATTTGACTGGCTCTTTTGCACAGCTGATGGCACACAAATCCTTTTCTTACAGTCAGTGTTTATTTAATTCTAGAAATTTTTTGTACTTGAGATAGGATTGTGTAAATTGGTGTATTAATTCATCCCTTCATCAGATTTTTTATTTTATTTTAACAAATACATCTGTTATATTCAACTTATTACTGACTGATTGAATGAATCTTCTTTTTTCTTTAAAAGTAGATAACCAGTTATATATGATTTAGTTTTAGATAATGCTAATATTGGGGATGCGGTGGCGCAGTAGGTAGGGCTGTCGCCTTACAGCAGAAAGGTTGGTGGTTCGAGCCTCTACTGGGTCAATTGGCATTTCTGTGTGGAGTTTGCATGTTCTCCCCAAGTTCGCATGGGTTTCCTCCGGGTGCTCCGGTTTCCCCCACAGTCCAAAAACATGCGCTACAGGTGAATTATGTAGGCTAAATTGTCCATAGTGTGCATGAGTGTTTATCGATGTTTCCCTGAAATGTGTTGCAGCTAGCATCCACTGCTTAAACATATGCTGGATAGGTTGGCGGTTCATTCCGCTGTGGCGACCCCAGATTAATAAAGGGACTAGCCGAAAAGAAAATAAATGAATGAATAATGCTAATATTAATTGTATAAAACAGGTTGCAGTCACCTTGATGTGAAATAAGATTATTATGATAACTTTAATGCTATTATGTGCTGATGTACAGCTGGTTTGTTTTATGATAATTTAATTGTTTTGACTGTAACTGACAACAGATTTATTTTGTATGTGGTAGATAACAATGAATAAAATTAAAAGGGAGGCCGAGCTATTAGGATGTTTAGGAATAATACAAATATAAGATAATAATGAAATGTATATATAGAAAGTTGAAGCACCCCAACAAAAAATTAGTAAAAATCAGGGGGCCCAATGGGGGCTACAGCATGAATATATAACAATTAGTTTATAATAAACTAAACTGCATCAAAACTAAATGCAATATTAAAATGGAAAAGTATAAAAGTTAGAAATATATATTTTTGGCATTTAAAATATGAATTAATAAAAGCTATTAAACAATGTTATGTATTATAATATATAACTATACTTTTAGTGTCTGTTAATAGACACTCTTTGTTCTCTTTTTATTAAGTTTAAAGGTTATTCACATCTTATTTTCCAGTACTAATGATTCTGAAAGGCTGATAAATATATATATATATATATATATATATATATATATATATATATATATATATATATATTTATTTATTTATTTATTTATATATATATATATATATTATGTACAATGAAACTGCAACTGTCTTCATTGATTGCAGATTACACTAGTAAGAGCAGAGTGTAAAGGTTTATTTAGCAGAGTAATAGCACAGTTTTACTTAAAATGTTGTTGGTACACGTCTCCCTGGCACATCTGTGACCAAGATAGCAAGTCTTTGTGATTATCAAGAGCCTTGGAAGGTATCCAAGACAATGTCAGCTGACCATCAAGAAGAAAAACTGCACCCAACAGGAGTAACTGTGGATGCAAGAGGAGGATGTTTGACCGGAATGTCCGGATGCTAACCCAGATTGTATCCAAAAGACAAAACTACAGCTACCCAACTCACTGCAGAATTCAATGAACACCTCAACTTTCCTGTTTCCACCAAACCTGTTCGTCAGGAGCTCTGCAGGTTTGATATACATGGCTGAGCTGGTATAGCCAAACCTTCACTCCTTCCAATGCCAATGTCAGTTTCAATGGTGGCAGAAGTGAAAATCTTGGGCTGTGGACAATGTGAAACGTGTATTGTTATCTGATGAGTCCACCTTCACTGTCTTTCAGTGTGGAAAAGCCCCAAAGAAGCGTGCCACCCAGACTTTTGCATGCCTACACTGTTAGACCTTACCAGGCTTTTTTTACAGTAGAACACTGGCAACACTGTTGCCAGCCACTCACTGTAAAAGTTTGGTTACAGTAAGTAACTGGCAACAGTGTTGCCAGTTAATTACTGAAACTGAACCATTACAGTGAGTGGCTGGCAACAGTGTTGCCAGTTGTTTACTGTAACCGTACCATTGCAGTGAGTAGCTGGCAACAGTGTTGCCAGTTAAATACTGTAATAGAGCAGTAGTGGTAACTAACTGGAAACTGTGTACAGTTAATAACTGTACTGTAGTGTTACAACTCACAGCATTATACTGCATACACAATAGTATGTCAAGGTGTTACTAAAATTAATTAGTATTCTTACCTGTTATTAATTCTTTAAATTAATTAAGTTGTAAATTCTGACAAATTTATTTTATTGTTTTGGCAGCAAACAAATATAAAACAGAAAATGTATAACAAAATGAAGAAATCAGCAGACATAAATATCATCTTACATATTACTGAGAGCCCCAGGTCTGCACAGCAAGGCTGCAGTCAAACTAACGTTTAAGCATGCAAAATTCTGTCACATGGCTCTGCGAAAAGGAGTGGGATTAAACAAAATATTTAGAGATTGAAAAAGCAAGCAACTGGTCCATAGTTTTTGTTTAGAGAGGTCATGGTTTGATCTTTGATTTGTCTCAAGCAATCACATGATGTGATTTCGCAGTTCAGAGTTCTCCAAACTTGAACTTTCCAATGCTGCAAACTGTAAAATTTGTCGCATGAGCATGCATTCCAGGTCAGCAGCATTCACATGCATATGAATGGAAGTCTATAGGGAGAAAAGTTCAGTGTGACCGGGACTTTAAGCTGTAACTCTAATTAAACACACCTGATAAAACTAATTAAGGCTCGTTAGAAATCTACAGGTAATGTTGAAGCAGGGTGGGAACTAAACTCTGCTGCGCTGCAGTTCTCCAGTAACTTGGAGTTTGACCCCATGGTATATAGCAGGGGTGCTTAATCCTGTTCCTGGAGATCTACGTTCCCGCAGATTTCAGTTGCTACCCATATCAAACACACCTGCCTGTAATTATCACGTGGTGTTCAGGTCCTAATTCATTGGTTTAGGTGTGTTTGATATGGATAGCAACTGAAATCTGCAGGAAGGTAGATCTCCAGGAACAGGATTAAGCACCCCTGATATATAGCATACTTTTAAAGCAACTGCTAACATTTATCACAATCACATATCCAATAAACACACACACACAAAGTGCTGCAATGAAATGTGTTACTCTCTCCTCAATGCTGACCATGCAAAAAAAAAAAAAAAAAGTTTAAAATAATTATAGAAAACAAAAATAAAGTTGGCAACACCGAAAAACCAAAGGATCCAATCTTTTATTGTTATAATTATCTCATGACAACAAACTTTTTTATTGTTTCAAATATAAATTCATAGATGAAAACACAGCTCTGAAAAATACTTAGCAACAAACTCACAACCTGGGACCTGACAGTGGAGCTTTTGTGTGTGGATGGCTATGTGTATCATGTTTTTGTGACTCCCTGTGATGATGTGCACATGTTACCTTACTGAGATGATGGAATTTAATTTTGGCTTAGTTGCCAGAAAGATACATACAACTGTTAGCATCTGTACATTATGGCAGTATGCAATATCCAATAAATACATATACTTAAACAAAAGTAATGTAAGAAGTTATATGAGGAGAGGCTAACTAGCTAACAATGTAGCTTTCAAGTACACAGTTCAAGATAACAACAATATAACTTAAAACACAGCCTTATTTTATAAACCCTCAAAAACATTTTAACACATTTTACTTACTCATTTTAGATTCTTATTTAAAGCCTAAAACATATCAGACTCAACATCTGAATTGATGGACAGAGAATAGAGCACACTCAGCAGTAAACAAATCAAACACCTGGCTCTAATTAAACACACCTGATCAAACTAAATGTAAAGGTAGTGTGTTGAAGCAGGGCTGGAACTAAATTCTACTAGGCTGTGGCCTTCCAGGAGTTTGACACCTCTGGTACATAGCATATTTTCAAAGCAACTGCCTACATTTATCACAGTTATGCACATATTGTTTAATAAAAACAATAAAAATATACTTTAATATAAACTTCATCCATAGAAAAAATAAATAAATAAATAATCTAATTATCATGTTGTTCCAAATCTGTAGTAATAATAAAAAACACAACAAATATCATGATTTATACATTTATTTAGGAAAGCCTTTAAACTGTTAATGGCACTTTTACTTGCCAGTTTTACAGGCAAATTCATTGAGTCTCTGCAAAAATGTATATGCGTGTTGTTTAAGATATATATATTTTTTAAATAACACATTTTTACTAGTTATTTAGCAAAATACTAATATTCAGTTGAAAGTGCGATTTAAAATCTTAACTATAGGTCAAACTAGGCAATTAAATTAGATTAATTATAGAAAAAGTAAACAAAGTTATAAAAATTATTGTGACAATTTCTTTGCTCTGTGTGAATATTTTTGCCTTTAAATGCATTTCGTCCATATCTTACACTTACCTTTTAATAAGCTCTGTGGTATTGGTTGACTCCTGATACTCAATGTTAAAAACATAAAAGGAACCAAAGAAAACACAGAGATAAAATAAATATAAAATAGCAACATAAAGCATCAGAGTAGATGGAGCAGTAATGGTTGAACAGTAATTTACCATTTATTATCACAGTAAATATCTGTAATGGTACATAGAGTAAATAACTGTAATTTATTCTTTGCACTACAGAATTTCATACAAATCCTGCTCCTTTTACAGTAAAATACTGTTTCTTTTCATTACAGCTAAACACTGGCTATTTTACAGTTATTTACTGCATAATCTACAGTAAGGGTTAACAGTGTAGAGTGAAGCATAGAGGTGGAACAGTGAGGGTTTGGGCTGCAATATTATGGCAATCCCTAGGCCAAATACTTGTGCTAAATAGACTTATCACAGCCAAGAACAACTGAAACATTGTTGAGAACAACATGCATCCAGTGGTTCAAACATTGTATCCTGAATGCAGTGTCATATCAGGATGATAATGCACCAATACACACAGTAAGACCGGTGACAGAGGGATTTGATTAACATGAAAGTTAAAATTGAACATCGCCCATGGCCTGCCTAGTCACCAGATTTACATTTTATTAAGCCACATTTGGACACCAGCATCACATAGTGACTTGGCCACTATTCTGCAAAAATAATGGCTCAAAATCCCTCTGGCAGGTGTGCAGGACTTGCATTTCCCAAAACAAATTGAAGCTTTATTGGCTGCAAAAGGAAGCTCTACACCATACTGATGAATTATTGTGGTCTAAAAGGTGTTTCAGTTTCGTTGTCCAACCCCTATATATAGTTGAAGTCAGAATTGTTAGCCCCCCTGAATTATTTTTCCCCCAATTTATTTATTTTTCTTGATTTCTGTTTATTTGAGAGAATATTTTTTCAACACATTTCTAAACATAATAATTTAATAACTTATCTCTAATAACTAAATTATTTTGTCTTTGCCATGATGACAGTAAATAATGTTTTACTAGATATATTTCAAGACACTTCTGTACAGCTTAAAGCGACATTTAAAGCTTAACTAGGCTAACTCGGCAAGTTAGGGTAATAAAGCAAGTTATTGTATAATGATGCTTTGTTCTGTATACAATCAAAAAAAAAAAAAAAAAAAGCTTAAATGGGCTAAAAATTTTGTCCTTAAAATTGTTTTTAAAAAATTTAAAACTAATGTAATGATTTTCAAATTTACTCTGATTTGTATATTATTACAGAAAAAATGAACACAAAATATTTCATGATTTGTCTGGTCTACTCCATTTTATTTGTAAATATTCATCCTTTTCTGTCAAAAAGTTGGGACAGGATGAAATTGGTTAAATAATGATGTGATTTGAAACTGGTGATGTGAACAGGTGATTGCAATAATGATTTTGTAAGTGTTTAGCAAGGTGAAACTAAAAATTCCTTTTTTTTGGCTTAGTGTCTAATTTATCAGGGTTTGGCACAGCAAAATGAACTGCCGTGAATCTAAACGGCCCTAGTAGAATTAGCATATAAAATTAAGTTGTGTATTAATTTCTAGTACAGTGAACTAATTGAGTTAAGAGTAAACAAATAAATCCTACTAGATCCTAGGAAATATTAAAAATACTTTGTTAAGGGCAAGTAATACTAAAATAATTGAAGTTACCAATGCAATATCCTTCTTAGTGAAAAATAAATGTTATGCTTAACCATAGGAAGCAGTGCCTTCACAAACCAATTGTGATGTCCATTAAGAAAATTCATTAGGCACCATTTACTTCATGTCACTCAGATGAGTAATGTTGAGAAGGATGAAGATTGAGCCCGTCAGTGTTGCCAGATGAGCAAAGAAAATTTATTTTTACATTGGAAATCATCTTAATATTAGCATTAGTTGATTTTGTTGGTCGTTATGTATACTTTTTGAAATTTATGTCTGCTAATGTCATCAACATATAACTTAGTGGCGAGACGTCTCATTTTAGTATCAGCAACAAATTAAATTAATTTAATTAAATGTACATAATTTTGTAAATATAAAAAAATAGAAATAAACTGTTTCATGATTTAGTTTTTGATTCAAAATAATACATTTTTCAATTATCTTTTTGATAATGGCATTGTAATATAACATTTATTGCAGTATCTTTTTTATATATATTTCTTTCTGCAATCTGCTCCTGTTCATTTAGGCCAGGAATACAAATACAATTGCACATACAGTAATAGTTTTATCCCTAAGATAATTTTTTCATCTGATGATCTGACTTTATAGTGTTTTTATACAAAACTGTTTCTCCTGCTGAGCTTTGTGGTATTCACATGCTGATAAGACATGCATGCTTTCTCAGGTTTTTTTTTTCCAGGACTCATGCATGTTCTGATGTGAGAGCTGTTTCTTTAGGGGTTTGCTGTCCTAACACATTTAAGTCCGGCCATCAGCCAAGATGAAACACCTGCTGTTGGGGAGAAACAAAGCACACTAATCCAATATGTATTTCAGACATGTTAAACATCAGCAGCTCCCCAGAGAGCGGCCAGTGCGCGGCTACGGCAGAGAATTTTAAAGCAAATTGTTCTAAATTATGTAGGGACAATAAATCAAAATTAGGGTGAGGACAGTGCAATGCACTTCACTGTAAAATGACAAAATGCTGCAGAATCTGGTACAATGTGTTTGCATGCAGGGTTTTTATAAGTGCCTTATACTGACTGTAGGTTTATGTGGAACGGTAAGAATGGAATGCTATCATTGTATAAAGTGCAGGGTATAAATACTGCTGCAGCCCGTCAGGATTTACTATTTGATGGACAGTGGTTTCAATGCTTCATAAAATTTAATGCACTGAAATATGTGCACGTTTGCATTTTAATGTCCATGAATTGGCCTTCCACTTATATCATAGGTCACTCAAACTGTGTTTTGAATCATGTATGAAGAGGAACAGGAGCTGTTTTTATTATCTCTAGTGAAGTCTTAAATATCTCTGTTACCAAAGGGGAATTTGCTTGCGGCTGAACTGCTGTTCAGACCAAGAGTGCTAATTATAAAGATAATTATATTAACAATATACTAACATGCACATTAATGTGTGATAAAGTTCTGTTTCTAATAAGTGTATTATTATTATTATTATTTGCTTGTCTGCTTCTTTAAATGCTCAAGGTAGGTGAATTCTGATTTACTGACATTCATTCATTTATTTTCCTTTGGCTTTTGTCCCTTATGCTCAAAACATACTCATAACTCATTAAGAGAATAAGCACAACCCTGTTAGACCAATGCACCAAGGCGCAAAGCATATTTTCCGTGCTTAAAATAGTAAAAGAGGATTCAGACATGCCCTTTTTGCATGCTTTTGCGCTATGCCATTTAGTCTTTGCGGCTACATTAGTAAAATAGAGCCCTATGTTCATTCATTCATTTATTCATTTTCTTGTCGGTTTAGTCCCGTTATTAATCTGGGGTCACCACAGTGGAATGAACCGCCAACTTATCCAGCACATTTTTTTACGCAGCGTATGCCCTTTCAGCCGCAACACATCTCTGGGAAACATCCACACACTCATTCATACACACACTCATACACTACGGACAATTTAGCCTACCCAATTCACCTGTACCACATGTCTTTGGACTGTGGGGGAAACCGGAGCACCTGGAGGAAACCCGTGCGAATGCAGGGAGAGCATGCAAACTCCGTACAGAAACGCCAACTGAGCCGAGCCAAGGTTCGAACCAGCAACCTTCTTGCTGTGAAGCGACAGCATTATCTACTTTGCCACTGCGTCGCCAGAGCCCTATGTATTTGTTGTTATTATTATTATAGTATCTTCTTGGGGCAAGATGTAGTGATAATTTATTCTAGTGCACCTTTATTCTGCAAGAAACTGTCAGCTTTTACTAAAGAAACAAAGTGAACTTTTAGCACTGGTGTGGACACAATGATTTTTGAGGATGATACATAGATGTGCTTTCTAGAACCAATAAATATCATATTAGTCCGGTTCTGTCAGCATTGCATTGGCCCCCTATTAGAAATAATGGTCACAATTTATTTTGATGGTTTGTTTGTTGAATTTAAGTTACATTTGGATGCCAACTAATTCTCATTAGATTATAAGTAGACTGTTGGGTTGGTGTTAGGGTTGGGCTTAGGGTTAGGATTAGGGTTAGTGTAAATTGACATGTACTTGCAATCTTGCAAAAAGTTTCTTACAGTCAGTTAAATGTCTAAAAGATGGAGGAGGCATCAGGGGCGCCCCCAAGGGATGGCCAGGGGTGTGGCCACCCCAATATGATTTTGCTGTTGATTAAATGTACTTATATTCAGCCTATGTACTTATATTCCCAATATTTGAATAAATAGATAAATAAAATGCACTAAATTATTGTTGGTGTCACTGTTGTACAGTGTATGTGTAGCTGATTCACTGCCTCTCCCCCTCAGCGCTGATTCAACGCTAGTGAAAGCAAACTGACGCATGCGCGCAGAAAACCATTCCCGTGCGCCTCACGCGCTCCTGGGTGAATCCCGGTTGTTTGCATGCACGCCGATGAAATATGCGCCGCTCATGCGCTGTGAAATCGGAGTAACAGCCTTTGGAATGCCAACAGGTGTTGGCATTCAGGAAGTTTTGCAAGTCGTCAAAACTAGAGTTTATATAATATGATGACGATGTTACTTTCACTAAGCATTGCTATAAAGCAGAAAGAAAGGACAGGGAGCTACTTTATAACATTAATTCTAGGCCATGAGTCGGGTCTAAGATCACAGATAATTCTATAAAACATTTATTTGTATTCTTTAGAATTGTTGTAATATTCATGCAAAAGGTTTTTTAAGTGATAGCATCAGACCGGTTGTTACATTGTTTTCCAGTAACATTTAGGATTGATTTCTTTTATTAATTTATAATAATAATTGTATAATAATATTTTTATTAATTGTATTTATTTACAATAAATATATAAATAAATTGTAATATTTATTAAATAACAAATCTAACAATTTAAGTGGGTGGGGGGTGTATGGGGTGGTTCTCCCAGGGTGTCATTTAAACTAGAACCGCCACTGCCCTCCCCGATTATCGTTGACAGCTCCAGCACGCACACCTTCAATAGATAGCAATGTCAAATTAATATTTACCTTAAGGTGCATCAACAGAAGAAGCTGCATTAGCAACATTGTGGCTTAAAAGGAATATGGATAAATAATATTGTTAAGGTCTGTATAGTGTGTGTGTGTGTGTGTGTTTGTGTGTGTGTGTGTGTGTGTGTATATATATATATATATATATATATATATATATATATATATATATATATATATATATATATATATATAGTAATGCCTTTTGTTCAGTTTGTTCATTTGTTTTATTAATTAACTCATTAATCTTCATTAATTTTAGACATGGCATATACTGTATGCTGTACAATAAAAGTATGTGAAAAATAACTGAAAAGTTATTTATATATAAAATGAAAGGTGTTTTTAAATTAAATATATATTTTTCAGTGTTATAAATATAGTGTTTAATATATATATATATATATATATATATATATATATATATATATATATATATATATATATATATATATATATATATATATATATATACACTATATTTACACACTGAATTCATACAGAATATAACACTGGATACATTATTTTTTGTGTGCCACCCCAAGATTTAGTGTGGCCTCTTCTGGCCACCCCTAAGAAAATTTTCTGGGGGCGCCAATGGGAGGCATTAAAGATGAATCCAAAGAATCTTGATTTATCTTAGGGGGTCCTGCAAGAACGCTCTTTTTGCCATTCCAGTTACTTCATTAATACGTTATTTGAGTAATTGTAGAGATGCATGGATGCAGTACTCCAAGCTCAATGGATTCAGACACAGTCATTCTTTTTCCACTGGACATTATTTCTGTTAAGTGACAAGACTTTAGTCTAAGCAAAGTCAGACCTTATTGTCTTCATTAAGTAAGATCAAGACATGATCATATTTTATTTAGGTAAAATAAGTGTAATTTAGAAGCCTTTGCCTTTCAGAAGCCACTTCTGATACCAAATGATCAACTAGAAGTCAATGTATTATTTATTATGTTTTGTCAGTTAATGTAAATCTAACACAAACACAAAATGCGAAATCTAGATACTCTAAAGGATAGTTAAGAGGCATAATTAAGGCAGGGACACTTCCCAAAATAGACTGTAATTTATATAGCATTTATTAATAATATTGTTAACAAACATTTTATAATCCAAATTAGTACTAGATTGCACAAATCTCCTTCATTCATACATTCATTTTCCTTCAGCTTAGTTTCTATTTCAGAGGTCGCCACAGGGGAATGAACCACCAATTATTCCAACTTATGTTTTACGCAGCGGATGCCCTTCAAGCCACAACCCAGTATTGAGAAACACTCATTCACTCTCGTTCACACACACACTCATACATTATGGCCAATTTAGTTTATTCAGTTTGCCTATATTGCATGTGTTTGGACTATGGGGGTAACCGGAGCACCCGGAGAAAACACATGTGAATATGGGGAGAACATTTTAACTCCACCCAAAAAAAGCCAACTGGATCAGTTGGGACTCAAAGTAGCGACCTTCTTGCTGTGACATTCTTAACATTCTTAAGAATGATCCCAGTCAATTAAGTCTTTTGAGACATGTCATGTCTAGGCATCTTACCTGAAGAGACGTCCCACTTGTGCTCAAATTCTTGGTGTAAAACGGCCCCCATCTTTGAAAGTCTTTGGTGGTGATGATGATGTTTGTGAAGGGGCAGATGCTGATGGGACATTGATGGATGTCTGGAGCAGAGCTGTCATTCAACTGGAACTGAAGCCTTTGGTCAGTCATGCAGTTCCCTGATACTGATTCTCTCTCTCTGCAAAAACACAAACAAGCATGCATTTACAAGAACTCACACATATTTTATTTTATATTCAATAAACGTCAAGTATGTAGTTCCTACATGCTAGCATTAGCAACTAGATCTAGAAGGGATAAATGAACTGCCAGTGTTCATTGTTGTTTTACTCAGTTGTCTTCACATTTTTGGTAAGTCCTTTAATTCTGTAATGAATCTGAATTTCTTTTCTGCAACATGACAAGTATTATGACCAGAATTGGGTGTAAAGCATTCCACAGTTATGTGTTACTGCATTCCTATTACATTTTTCAGGAACACACTAATGTGACGTGTTACATTTTAAATTTGTTTAATTTGATTACAGTTACCAAAGTCAATGTAATTGCGTTACTTACGTTACAAATATAGTTTTAGAAGGGAAAAAAACTGTTTTTTTCTGCTGCAATGTCAGTTAATGAGCATTTGGTTTTGAATTGCTGGAGAACGTGAGCTGAAATACAGTCTATGCCCAGTCTCCAAAGATCTTTCAAGTGCTTTTAACTCGATCAGCAGCTTGTTCTAACATTTGAACAGAAAGCATTCTAGGACAATACTCGTTGCCAAAGAGGACACTGGCGCCTGTGTATTGGAGGTGAAAGTAACTTCTGAAAATGTGAAGAGAAGTGTAGCTGCTTATGAGGCTGTTCACATATCGCATCTTTTGCATGCACAAGTTCGTTATTTATAAGTACGCGGCTTGCATGCACATTATGGGAGCCACGTGCTCACATATTCCAGATTTCATGTATCAACATTTGAGCATTTACACTTACATTTACAGTTTGTCTCCACAACCTCAGACATGTTTTTCCTACTATGGATGTCAAATGTTACATGTATGCAGTTTTCTTTTCTTTTGTGTTCAAAAGATTAAAAAAAGACAAACAAGCTTGAAACAAGTAAAGATTACTTGGTCAAGCTGCTGTGTTAAACCCATTGTAATGTTTTTTTTAGTGAATAATAAATTACTGAAAGAGCTGTAGTTTATTTTGTATATTTTATATGTATTAAAAGTAACTTTAAAGTAAAGTAATTAGTAATCTGATTACTTTTTACATTAAGTAATAAGTAATGTAATCAGATTACAGTTTTCCAGTACTAAGTAATTTGTAATCTATTACTTCTTTAAAGTAATTTACCCAACACTGATCAAGTCCCTATACCGGTTAAACACCCTCTGGCTCAGCATGTTACTGTAACAACACCCCAAACTCTCACTATTAATCGAGTAGGAAAGTTACGGATTTTGATGACAGCTATCAATGTTTTTGATGTTGCCTGAGCGGCTCAATTTAAACACTTAAGATAAATTCATGAATGGCATTTTCATAGTCCATAACAATAAATGGGTGAATTTATTTTTACATACAAAAATCATCATACAGTAATACTTTAATATGTTACATTAAACAGTTATTTAGTTATGATTCACAATGAGTACTGTAGAAAAAAGGAGTAATTCCAAACCTTTTGTATTGTAATGCATTGTATGGTTTTGTATTAAGGCAGTGTCTCATTAGCAGAAGGCACAATTAGTGATAAACTAGCCATAGCGGCCCGACTCATTAGATGCTGAAGCTTTATTTAAAATTTGAGCAGTGCCTTGTTTCCACTCTATTCTCCACCATATGTATGCATTAATTAGAGAACTGTGGAGGAGGAGTGGATTGCTCTGTGTGTGTTTATGTGTGAGCATGAATGTGTGTGTGTGGGCTAGGCAGTGTGTATGATGTTTCGTGTTTCGCTTCAGTTCTACCCCCTATAACTGAGGATCTAATCAATCTGCTGGCTATTAAGTTTCTTAATTGATAATGCATACAAATTAAGCTGAGTGCCGTTACTTTGGAGACTTTGAGCAGGTGATTTTAGGCACCAGTCCAAATGGACTTTTAAAGCAGTGAGCGTAGGACTGAATCTATCAGGCTCCAGATGAATCCATATCACTAAACTGAAGATAAAAATGGAATCTTTTACTTTAGCTTAAAAGATTTGATTCAGTCAGTTTACACAACACCAGAGATATCTGGTTGTTTGTTCTTCTGCCTTTGCAATTGGAAACTAGAAATAGAAATAGCCTCTAAAGTCGTATTGACTACTTAAAAGCTACTTAGAGATAATTCTGATATAGCCTAGTTAGACATGCCATGCATTTTAAACATAATAAAAGGAAGAATGATTGCTGCTGTGACTGTTTTCTTAATTAGTTTTTATGCAACATTTACATTACTTTGTCTTGTTGTTTGAATCTGTTTAAGTATATTTCATGAGGTACATCCATTCTGAAGCACAGTATAAAAACGTAAATGAGATTTTGAAAAAAAGCAATAAGTCACACAACAAAAACACTTTAAAATCATGAAATGGCCAGCCCAGGGTCCTGATATAAACCTCATTGAAAATTTCTGAAAATTCTAAGAGACAAAATCTTACACGCAGCTCACTTTGAGCATCAATAGTATTGGTTTATTAACATTTTTGTTCACTTTTGACATCTGATAGATCATTAAGACACAGAAGCTGACACATGATGTCAGACTTGGATGCGTTTCCCAAAACCATCTTAAGCCAACTCAGACCATAAGTTCCATCATTACAAAGACAGTTTATAAATTCATTGTTTCCCTAATCCATCATTCTAATGAACATTTGCAAACTGCATTGCAATCTTGTGTGATTAGAAGGGCACCTCTAGACCTGCAGTAAAATGCAGAGCTCCTGGCTGTGTTCAAGTCCAAGTTATTCCCCCTTTGCAAAAACTTCACCATCCACTTTGAAAAGTAGGCTTATCTTTACTACTATTTGTGCAGTTTTTCAGTGTCCTAATACACTCATGGCAGAATTTGTTTTCTTTGATTAGAAGTAAAAAGAATTTAGAAATACCCTTGCAGCTACTGATAATCCAGATGCCATCTGCACTGCTAAGTATGACATTTGGAATAATGTCACATCCTTTTGGTTTTCCTGGCAATATTATCAAAATCCTTCAGTCTGCAGGCTTTTATAACAGCATGTCACAGGATGTCTTATTTCCTCACAAGCTGTTCACATTGCCAATTTTAACAAAAGTTTAAGACATGAACATTTTTATATGCATCTTCTTAAAGTCGGCATGAATAGAATGTTTGTCCTTTTTGTTTTTATCGTGACATGCAATTGAAAAGGTTTCTGTGTTAAGAAAAAAATGTACGACAATGCATGATTCTGATGTTTGGGAACAGCTTGGATTGTTGGAAGATGGGCATTGCTAATAAAATTTAGAAAGAGTTGAACTCAGTTGTGAACAATTACTGTCTACTGGAAGGTCAGAATGCATCTTCAGGTGCAGAATGTTTTCAGATGCTCAATGAATACAAGAGTGAGAAGCTAAATTTGACAGAATGTATCATATCATATTCATTCAAACCACTACCTCCTGCAAAGACAGGGCTGAAATGAGATACACACTGATAGCCCTGCCCTAAAGACATTACATGTGACCAGGAGTGAAAAAAAAAAGTTTTATAGTATTTGATTAAAGATTATGTTGGCAAAATTATTATTATATATTTTAATATAATAGTATAGAATTATTTCATATTATATATTTTATATACCCTAAGTGCACTTATACATTGTTTATAACTACTATATATATATATATAAAAATAAGACGAGTACATTTTAATTTCATGCTTACTTTAAAGATGTATATTTTGTCACAACTGTTTATAGATAAGTATAATGAAATTGTGATTAAATCTACATTCTTACTTTATTATACCTGTAAAATAGTAATACGCAGGACTGGAGAATTCCAAATGTTATGTCGTCTGTATCATTTCCATGATAAATTTGGCATGTGATGTTGTTCATAAAGTCTGTACATAAAATCAACAGTTTAATATCACATCTCCTGTTAAGAATCCATCAAAACTGTCTCTTGCAATGCAAATTAGACAAAATAAACATTAACAACTCACAACCACCAAACATAAATTAAGCAGGCAAACCTGGAATGACAGTTGCCATCAGCATCATGAGTCATAAAGACAAAATAATGATCCAAATATACACCCATCTTTATGGCTGATCTAGGGAAAAAACATTCCATTAATCTGACACTTCATTAGGAACATGCTTATTTGGAATGCTAAATAGTATTGGCAATGGAAAACACGATTAAAGAATGCACATTTCACCAACACAGAACAACAGACTTGCTTAAAGGGACAGTTAATGGGAAACTGAAAATTCTGTCATTTATTCACCCTCAAGTGCATCCAAACCTGCTGAGATTCCTTTTTTTTTTGCTGAACACAATTTAATAGATTTAGTAAAATCTTTAAAACCAAGCCGCTTACTACATTAGTTTTATTTTTATAATCATGGATATCAATGGCTTCCAGTTTTAACATTATTTAAAGATGTAAGATAAGTCTTTTGTGTCTGTAAAGTTTTAGCTCACAACACTAGAAACATCAGATTATTTATTATACCTTTTTAGAAGTTTGTAATTTTTAGCTCTGAGAATCTTGTAGTTGTTTTTATTGCCTGTGCCTTTAATGCTAGTTCTCCCCGCCCATCGTTCCCACGTGTCTGTCTTGTGCCTCAATCTCAGCCTTGGCTGAGTCAGATAAAAAGCACAGTGACAGACAAGAAGGAAGAAGATCTCCTGTTTGTGAGAAATACCACAGTAAGAACTTTACCAATAATTATTTGATGTATTTGTTGTGAAGTTAATTCAAATCTTTCTGCAAAGATGAGGGATACAAAAAGTCTTACAAAGTTCACGCGCACACATTTTCATGCACACAAACGTGACAGGATACACGTTAATATCACCTGCTGTATGAATATACGTTATGTTAATGTACAAAATAAATGTTATTTAACGTCCACGTTAAGCATCTTCTTTTATAATTGTACCAACATGCAGATGTCGTGATAAAGATGGTAAAATCATTTTAATTTGTTATGAACATCCACTGTTTTAGAAACATTTTAAACTTGTAAAACTGCACTCCTATGCCACGTTGTGGTCAACCTCAAAACTGGAGGGATTAAAATTAAAAATAATGTCAGGAAATAAAAAAATATATAGGACTTTTTCTGGACACTGAGCAGTATAGAGTCCGTGTCATTATACTGGGGCATTAGGAACCACACAGACCGCAGGTTGGGCACCCCTTGCTGGCCCCACTAACACCACTTCCGGCAGCAACCCAACTTTCCCATGTGTTATCCCTTCAAGGTACTGACCAGGCGCAGCCCTGCTTAGTTTCAGTGGGTGACCATGTGAGAGTTGCAGATAGCTAGCTGCTGGCGATGCAGCTAGCTAATATGTCTGTGGACACACTATACCTACACACAGCTCTGTCCAAACAGCTTACAAAAGATGATTTTCACCATAGGTGGCCTTTTAAAAAATTATTTTGTGTTCTTCGGGCAAAAAAAAATCCGCATGATTAAGGGTTTGAACAACTTAAGAGTTAGTAAATATAAGTCAATTTTAATTTATGAATGAACTTTAAATATGAATTTATTGATTTTTGCATTTAATGAAAGTACTTTGCTCAGGTGATTTCTTCATCTCAATACCTTCATTATTGTAAAAGTCATACTCATTTCTGCTTTTTGAATTTTTTGTTGTGTAATGTGTGTGCAAACAGAATAAAAAACACTCGTTTCTTAATGATTCCTCAATGTCATTTAGATGTTGATGTGCTTTTCATTTCAAAGGCAGAGGTTGGACATGATGGATCCACTTGTTGGATCATTTTTTTCGAGTTATGGTCTGCCTTTTGGTCTTCATCCCCCTGAGACGAGCGGACCTACAGGCATGCCAAACTCATTCTCCGATCAACACAATCTGATTTGGTCAATTTTGCCACATAGGACACATTCTCTATTACAGAGATAAATAGCTTTGGGCCAACTGTCGACCAAAACTTGTAAGCTAATAAATTATTCCAATTTCTCCCAATAGATTTCTCTAGAGACAGCCAGGGGAAATACACTTTTTGATTAGTGAAGTTATGTGTGTGTGTACTTATTTTTGCTTCAGCAACACACATATGTCATCTTTGATTAGGACTATAGCTACTCAGGTGGACGTTGCCTGAAGTGCTGTCATTTAGTAATGAACCAACAGAGGTTGGATTGGCCCACCTCGCCCAATCTGGGAATGGTGGGAAAATCTTAATACTATATTCTACGTGGGCATGAAGACATTTGAATCTGAATATTAATGCCAGCAGTAATTAAGTATGCTACACTCGTTGGTTTGAATGAGAAAAGCAAAAAAAGGACATAAGCTCCACAACACCTATCATAATTATTTCCATAATGCAGCAATGTTTTCTTATAAAGAAAGACCAGCATTTGTTACACTGTTAATAATGTTAATCAATTA
Source organism: Danio rerio (assembly GCF_052040795.2). NCBI lineage: Eukaryota > Metazoa > Chordata > Actinopteri > Cypriniformes > Danionidae > Danio > Danio rerio. The sequence goes on along the minus strand of NC_141025.1, from coordinate 56,696,859 downwards.
TGACTGAAATCTCTAATTACCCTAGTCTTGCTTTTATGTCTATTGTTTCATTAACAAAGGGCTTTAGTACTTGTGTTTTTTATTATCTTGTCATTCATTCAATCATTTTTCTTTCTGCTTAGTCCCTTTATTCATCAGGGGTCACCACAGTGGAATTAAAAGCCAACTTATCCAGCATATGTTTTATACAGCGGATGCCCTTCCAGCTGCAACCCTGTACTGGGAAATATCCATACACACATTCATTTTCTTTTTGGCTTAGTTCCTTAATTAATCTGGGGTCGCCACAGCGGAATGAACCACCATCTTATCCAGCACATTTTTTATGCAGCGGATGCCCTTCCAGCTGCAGCCCATCACTGGGAAACATACACACTCATTCACACACATACACTACAGACAATTTAGCTTACCCAATTCACCTATAGCGCATGTCTTTGGACTTGTGGGGGAAACCGAAGCAGCAGGAGGAAACCCACACCAACAACAGGGAGAACATGCAAACTCCACACAGAAATGCCAACTGACCCAGCCGAGGCTCGAATCAGCGACCTTCTTGCTGTGTTTTAAAGAAAGTGTGCCAAAGAATTTTTTATAATGTTATATGTGCATAATGATACATTTTATGGAGTATCAGTATTAAAGGCCCTCTCTCTTTTGGAAAGGAGGGCAGCAGCTAATTTGCATTTAAAGGGACAAATACAAATGTGTTTTTGCTTACTAACACACTTGGGAAATTTTGAAAAGCTGTAAGAACTGAACTGTGGGGTATTTGTAGCTGAAACTGCACAGACATTTTCTGGGGACACTTGAGATTTACATTACATCTTGTTAAAAGGGACATAAAATATATTGGTAACACTTTACAATAAGGTTCATTAGTTTATGCATTTACTAACATGAACTAATCATGAACAACACATGTACAGCATTTATTAATCATAATTGAACATTTACTAATCCATTATTAACATCCAAGCCCATGCTTGTTAACATTAGTTAATGCACCATGAGTTAACATGAACTAACAATGAACTACTGTATTTTTATTAACCAACGTTAACTAACATGAACAAATACAGTAGTAAATGTATTGTTCATTGTTTGGTCATGTTAGTAAATGCATTAATTAACATTAACTAATGAACCTTATTGTAAAGTGTGACCAATATATTGATGTATATTATTATATATAATTATATCACAGGGCAGCCAAAAACTGGTTACTCACTGAAGCTAAGCAGGGCTGAGCCTGGTCAGTAGCTGGATGGGAGACCACATGGGAAAACTAGGTTGCTGTTGGAAGTGATGTTAGTGAGGCCAGAATGGGGCGCTCAAACTGTGGTCTGTGCGGGTCCAAATACCTCAGTATACTGAAGGGGACACTATACTGTTAATTGGCACCATCTTTTGGATGAGACGTTAAACCGAGGTCCTGACTCTCTGTGGTCATTGAAATGCCACGGCACTTCTCATATAGAGTAGGGGTGTAACCCTGACGTCCTGGCCAAATTCCAAATTCCTGCGCACTGTTGGTGATGTGGAGAGACATGCTTGTAAAGTGCTTTGGGTGTATATGAACATACACAATAAATGCTATATAAATACACATTACATTAAATGTCATCTTAAGAAATACTGTCCTCAAAATAAATTCGCAGCTTAAAAGTACTTACTATGGTAATCAAACATTCACTGTCTACAACCTAAAAGCCTCTAAAAGCAAAGAATTTACAAGGAGAGTTCACCCAAAAAAAGAAAATGTGCTGTTAATTTACTCATCCTCAAGACATTTTTCAGCAATAGAACAGGAAAGTTTTAGCTTAAACCTTATGATATAATACCTACCAGCTCTTTGAGAGTATAAAAATAAACACATACAGGTGAAACTAAATTATATTATAATAACCTTGGATGAAAATATCATGGTTTCACGGTATCGCAATTACTGCTACATCTGGGTAAAAACAAAAACGTTTTCCACTTTGAACACAAAATATTTTATGTTGAGAAACATTTAAAGTATTTTGGAGTAGTAAACATCTCAGGCTAAATAATTCAATTAAAGCATGACTTCTTGACTTCTGCTGTCGCAATTTGTCTCAAAAGCACTGATTTCTTTACAATTGCTGTTTTTCTAAAAAAAAAAAAAAAAAAAGTAAATAAAATATCTTGCATAAACTGTAGGAATGGTATAGCAAAAAATTTGGGCATCTTTAAAACCTTGACTTTTCCAACCCGTGGTATACCTTGGAAATGGTTATCATGCCTAGATGAGGTCTTATGAAGCAAAACTATTAGTCTGTGCAAGAAACTGAATGCATCTAATGCGTCCTCCTGCTTGTGCAGTTAACACAGTAACTGCATTCAGTTATAATGGCTTAAACCATTACATTTATTAACAATATTACCATATAAACACAGCAGTTGCACTGAGCATGAACACACAGATCATTTATCAACCGCTCTGTACCCTAAATTATTACGTCTCCAAACTTTCAAACAAGGTCAAGGAAATTCGAATTGTAAATTGAACTTTGAAGGGTCAGCGATTTTTACTTTCCCTATTCATCTTCCCTCACCTTCTAACTTTGAGCCCAGGAGTGCATGATAATTGCATTTCAGTGGGTGGCAGAGTTTCATTATGTCTTCCTATCTTCCGCTCGCATGTGTAATTTAGTCAGGTCTTCTGAGAACTACGTAAAGGCAGCACCGCTTTAAAGAGAAGTTGTTACGTTTGGCAAATGAGCTCTATTTGGTGATAGTGATGTTTCCTTCTGCGTGGCCAATTTAGGCGTAAAATATGATTTTCACTTCACACAAAACTGAATGGCAGATCTCAATGAGGTTGTTAGTCTCTGATGTTCAGCGGACACTCCAGACAAAGCATTTAATAACACAGACACTGCCATTCCGAGCCAATGAAAAACCTTATTTGTCTTCCCACTTCAAGAGAGAAAAAAATCCGGCACCATAATACAGCGAGTGTATGTGTTTGCAAAGATGTACATGCGAGCTTGAGCGTGTGTGTGTGTGCGCGCCTGTGTGCATGTGTGCAAAGAGCAAAGCAACCAGCTGGGTTGTAGGGGTAATAAAGAAGGAGAATCAATAGGGCATGCAATGGAGCCAAGGTGCTGCCATTTATCATGGCGCTTCTCTGACTCCAATCATTCATCAAGCTCAATGAGGCAGCAAATAGGAAAATGACTATTTGTATCAAACACATCTGCACTCATCCACTGAGGTATTTTATTCCCATTAACTTCCAAAGTAAAATACCCACTTTTTCAGCTGTTGTGTACCTGTATGTGTGTGTGTGTGTGTGTGTGTGTGTGTGTGTGTGTGTTTGTGTGTTTATATTTGTGCAGTTAGTAGTAACACAATGTAAATTGTGGGAATATTTAGAGCTGCATTCCTTTGCATCTGTCAAAACATCACTGTCCCCTCCCTTTCTCCATCTCCCTATGTGCAAATTTATTTTTGATAACATTTTAATTCTTGCATTTAGGGCAAATTTTCTTTATGCCTTTAACTCAGGGCCAGCCCCATACATTGGGGGCCGTGAGCAGAATAATTTTGGGGCCCTTCCTTGCTCTAAATAGTGGAGTATATCCACAATGATTATATTGCTTATTAAATGCAATCAATGAAACCGAAAGGTAAAGCTTGATATCTTCTACTTAATAACTGTCCAGATGATTTGGACATTTTTAAACAGCACTGTTTATGAATTTGAAGCTCAATTAGCAGCTTTGAAAATTAAAAATTAAGCAATTTTTAATAAAGGGACCAGTAATTCTTACTTTGCATCCTTCTAAAGTATTCAAACATACTCAATTCATTTGGCAAAAAGATTCTATTAAAAAAAATTCTAGGTTGAGTTTCTTTATAAATTTCAAAAGCAAAACAATTAAAATAATGCAAATATTGATCTGTAAATAATTAAATCAATAAGCAAATAATATAAATATGAAAAATATTCATATAAAAAACAAATAAGAAAACAGGTAGCAACAAATACTGGGTTAATGTTAAGACCCAAACACCAAATTTATTATTATTTTCAGTCTTGCTACCTGTTCCTTACATTTGAGATGCAGGGTCCAGAACTTATATTAAGCTATGATTAATTAAATTAGGACATAACTTTTATAAACACGTCTTAGGAAAAAATATTACCAGTGTGCAAGATATGTCAGTAAAAGACACTTCAGTACTATTTTATTTCAGTAAAATGCATTTTAGACTAAAAAAACGGATTTTATAAGTAGACGACATTTAATAATCTGTAATTGCTCATTTTCTATAAACGTGGTATAAGATTATGTCTTTAACATCATCATTAGCACTTAAAAATTATGCAAAAAAATTATTTCCCCTATTTCTACGCCTGAAGATTAACATTAGTTTCGTTTCATTTTCGCAGTCAAAAATCTAAATAAAACATTTTTGAACACGAAATCATCTTTATGATTTACGCTGCTGGAATCAGCTTCCAGAAATGATCAGATGTACTTCAACATTAGGCACATTCACATCAAGACTAAAAACATATCTGTTTAGCTGTGCCTTCACTGAATGAGCACTGCGCTACGTCTGGCAGATTGCACTATTTTGTTATTCTTTTCTTTTTTTCATTCTTTTATAACCTGTTTTAACAAATTTTAATCATTTTAATTTTAATTACTGTTATTATTTGTTTTCATTTTCTTATACACTTACAGCACTTTTGAATTGCCACTGCGTATGAAATGTGCTATATAAATAAACTTGCCTTGCCTTTATTTTTTGAAGTATGCCATAAAATATTTCAGATTCCCATTTAACATGTTTTCTTGTTTTGTTTTGTTTTGTTTTGTTTTGTTATGTTTTTATTTACAATACACCCAAAATCAAGTGTAGAAGTTCAACATAATTATGTTTTTTTTTTTGTAAACCAGCAATGCTGTGTAGTGTAAACCACTAATCATAGTTTATCATTCTTTAACAGTCATTATTTCAAACAGTCAAAACATGTTCAACCATTTGCTACACTCCCTCTCTCTATCTCTCTCTCTCTCTCTCTCTCTCTCTCTCTCTCTCTCTCTCTCTCTCTCTCTCTCTCTCTCTCTCTCTCTCTCTCTCTCTCTGTCTCTCTCTCTTCAGCAATGACTGTCTCCAGAATAAAGTAAATATGCATTTGATTAACATTTGATGCTCTCTAATTTTGGTTCATAAATGACCATACAGGGAAGAACTGGATGTTCATTTCCATTGGCCAAGGCTGCATCAAATGTAAATGGGTGGATTAATGCAATTATGGTGTAATACGCCATGAAATAGTAGAGTCATTATCTCTGCTCTTTTATGAGGTGTCTCCGTATACAGGATTCTGAGGGATTTCTTTTGCTGACAAATTACATAATTGCACTTGTTGTTTTAGCGTGCTATCATAATAAATGTAACATTTGCCATGGCAGAAATATATAGTTACTCATAGGAATTTATTGCATGAAATTTTTAAGTTTGCACTGAAAAAAAATATGCAGGGTTATTCCTTGGATTTATTAAGTTAAGTGGTTGTAAACAATTTATTTGGGCTGAATTTAAACAAAAAAAAATAAGCTAAACATTACTCTATTAAATTAGTATGTTTAAGTTGAACCCATATAAATTGTTTGCAACAGTTTTTCACATTTTTTCTGTGTGTTATGTACCATGTCCAAGATTTTTTCTTGCTTGTAGTGGATTTGTGATTTTTTTTTGTCTGACAAAATGATTCAAAGCTGACTCCTTGAATTTGCTAAAAATTTAAAGTGGTTACGTGGTTATGAGCTATTTTTTGAGCTCATAAATTTAAACAAACAAATTAAGTTGAACATTACTAAATTTAATTAGTTTGATTAAATCTAATATAAATTGTTTGCAATTATGCAAGCATCATTTTTTCAGTGTAGGATTTTTTTACTCCCTTCCAAAGGCTTGTGCTTTGTTTGTGTATAGTCTAATCGTGATTTATTGCACAGACCTTAAATCAATTCCATTCACTGTTGAGAAAAAAAATCACATAAAATACAATTACTGAGATAAACTTGAGGATTTGCTTTGTCTTTAGTAATTGTGGAGAATTGCAATGTGGGATCCAACAAGATGTCATGTGCTTTTTATCTGACAATCACTTTAAATATACTAAAAACAGAACTGTAAAGCAGTAGCACAGCCTGCAATACTTTGTTTGTGAAAACAACATGATATTCACAATTAAACTAAAGATGTTCTGCTTAAGTCTCAATATGTTGCATATTGAAAAGATGTGGAAAAACATCTCGGTCACACATTCTTTCTCTCACCGAGTGATAATGTATTGTACTGGTGTGACCAGGCTGCTTGTTTGAATTTATTTAACAGGGACATGCACAAAATTATATAAACCTTGAAACGGAACTACCTGCAGGTAAATCTTAATTCAATCAGAGAAAAAAATTATTAATTAATTAAATAAATAAATATATATTTTTAAAATAACATAATAATAATGGCGTCACAGTGGCGCAATGGGTAGCACAATCACCTAACAGCAAGAAGGTCACTGGTTTTAGCCCCAAATAGGTCAGTTGGCATTTCTGTGTGGAGTTTGTATGTTCTCTCCATGTTTGGCATGGGCTTCCACTGGATGCTCCTGTTTCTTCCACAATCAAAACACATGCACTATAGGTGAATAAATAAACTTAATTGGCCATAGTGTATGTGTGTTGGATAAGTTGTTGGTTCATTCCACTGTGTAATAAAGGGACTAAGTCGAAAATAAAAGGTCAGGCGTGTAAACATCTTGTAGTTTTTCCATGTGATTAATTCTGTTGGAAGAGTATTCCGTAGACTTGTGACTTTATAGGAAAAAAAGGATTAGCCAAATGAGGTTTTACGTCTAGGAACAATACACTTCTTTCTTACCATGTTGCGTATCATTCAAGATATTAAAAAGTAGTTAAAACCATAGAGCACGTCATTCACGATATTTAAAAAAAAGAATTTAAATGTTCTTAATGAAGGAGCAGAAAGATTCATCTTTATTTCTAGCGCTTTTACAATGTTGATTGCAGCTTAACATAGAAGATTATAGTAAATTAAAACTGTCAGTCCAGTTTTCAGAGTTTAAGTTCAGTTTAGTTAATGAATATTTTTAAAAACAAAACAAATGTTGGAATATTTAATCATATTATCAAACCTCAAAATGTTATGTTTATATATATATATATATATATATATCATAGATTTTAAGTGCTCTCTTGTATAATGATTCCAGGGGTGTTAGAGATGTTTTACATGCCTGGGGCCAGCTAGTTATACAATACAAAAAAATGTGGAACAATCATTGTGTTTATCATAAGCATCATAGGCATCATAAGCCAAGGAATCTCTAATATGTATAAAATTTCTAAGATTGAATTTAGCAACCATATCACAACAATAACTCAAAAAGGCCACTTTCTGATGACCCAATATCATGAGTTTCCTAAAATACTCTATCTGTTGTAAATGAATAGAAGTACAGTTTGGATAAATTCTGATTAAATCTTGTTCGCACAGAATTAGCATATTTTATCAACAAATCATGAAAACAAACCTTGAAATAAGCACTTAATCCTACTGTTGTTTGATCAGTTTATAGTGGGGTGCAGTGCTTACCTGAATTAAAAATAATTTGTGCTTAAATTTGCTATGTCTGTCACAAATATTTCAAATTAGCCAAGTAATTATTTGATAGTCCTGGCAATTACTATATAAATGGTTAAATTTGGAACTGTAGGGTCCCTTAATTGATCCAAATTTGATGTTTTGCATATTTGCATAATGAGGAAATTGATAGAAAATTGTGTTCATTCATTTGTGAAGAATCCTATGAATTTTATGAATTTGAAAGCCGTCCGTTGACTGTGGTTGGGTGCCCTCGCTTGCTGATCGCTGAGAAAACTGGCTTTGTGCCAAGTTTAAAGTAATGCGAATGGACCTTAAGGTGAACAGCCTTGTTTTGTTTATATGTAACATACAAATAATAAATTCTATTTTCAGGTATATGCATTATTTTACATTTTCATACACAATATCTGTCAGCCTGTCCTATTGTGCTGTTTTCCCCTGCATACTGCAACTCCTGAGTAAACAAACTGCACAGAGAGACGTAGTCATGCGTGGCCGCTTTGCCCTCATAAATACAGAACAGGCAGAGGTGATGTCTCCATTTCACACACAGGCCACAGGCACAATATGAGACCCTGTATTGCAATTATTTTGCCTGTGCTTTTGACGGTAAAGATGAATTGCCAGTTCATCTTATGATTGTTTGAGTGGCCACCTATAATGCCAGTTGCAGTGTTTCTGACATAATAATAATGACTTTAGGATGCTGGCAAGAATAATAGTGATTGGAGTAGATTTATATACAGTAGTTCATAAGCTTTCTTAAACATTTCATCACAGCAGGAAATCCTAATGTTTAATGTTCAAGCTATAAAGTATAAATGTAATCATAAACAGGTATACCCCTCATCTTTTGAATTGATATTTCATCATATTATATTCATCTTAACAAAAAAATTTAATCACAGTCCAAAAATTAGTACACCCAAGGTAATATGTTGGGAGAAAATATTAAATGAAATTTTACTAAACAAGAAAAATAAAGAGAAAAATATAATATATAATTTAGTTCAAATTTGTGTAGATTATCATTTTTTGATTATACAATACAATACAATACAGTACAATACAATACAATACAATACAATAAAATACAATACAATACAATACAAAACAATTTAAATGTTTTCTTTCTATTCCTAGATATGTTTGGTGACCAAACTCTTATTTCAATAGATATAACTGTTAATGAATTTGTTTTGTTTAAATGCACCAAATAAAAAATGTTGTATTCACTGAAAATAGATACAAATGTTAACTTTCAAAAGGGGTTGTACTTGTTTATGCTGAGCACTTTATAAACTATTCTTTATATGGGTCAAAGACAAGACAATTCATCTGGTGTAAGCATCAATTTTAATTTAAAAAAGTGACTCTTTACTCACAAAAAATAACTCATTAGATGAACCCAATTTAATTGAGGGCAGGATTTCCATCCAAGAAACTTGTTTAGCACCAACTAAAAAAAAAAACATTAACAGTACAGTTGAAGTCAGAATTATTAGCCCCCCTGAATTATTTACCCCCCTGTTTATTTTTTCCCCGTTTTCTGTTTAACAAAGAGAAGATTTTTTTCAGCACAGTTCTAAACATAATAGTTTTAATAACTCGTTTTTAATAACTGATTTAAAGGGAGTGCTGTCGCCTCACAGCAAGAAAGCCTCTGGCTCGTTGGTTCAAGCCTCGGCTGGGTCAGTTGGCATTTCTGTGTGGAGTTTGTATGTTCTTCCTGCGTTTGAGTGGGTTTCCTCCCGTCCCGGTGCTCCCGTTTCCCCCACAGTTCAAAGAAAAGCGGTACAGGGGAATAAGATAGGCTAAATTGTCCGTAGTGTTTGCATGTGAATGTGTGTATAGATGGATGTTTCCCAGAGATGGGTTGCGGCTGGAAGGGCATCCGCTGTGTAAAAACGTGCTGGATAAGTTGGCGGTTCAACTGTGGTGACCCCGGTATAATAAAGAGACTAAGCAGTATAGGAAAAAGAAAATGAATGAATGAATGATTTATTTCATCTTTGCCATAATGACAGTAAATATTATTTTACTAGATATTTTTCAAGACACTTCCATACAGCTAAAAGTGACATTTAAAGGCCTAACTAGGTTAATTATATTAACTGGGCAGGTTAGGGTAATTACACACGTTATTGTATAAGGATGGTTTGTTCTGTAGACTATCGATTAAAAAATTAGTTTAAAGGGGCTAATAATTTTGTCCTTAAAATGGTGTTTTAAAAATTTAAAACTGTGTGTATTCTATCCAAAGTAAAACAAATAAGACTTTCTTCAGAAGAAAAAATATTATCAGACATACTGTGAAAATTTCTTTGCTCTGTTAAACATCATTTGAGAAATATTTAAAAAAGAGGGGGAGAAATCAAAGGGGGGCTAATAATTCTGACTTCAACTGTACACAATTAAATGCAATTGAGTTAGTCCAACATAAATTTATCAAATAAAATTGTAAATACAATTTAAATACAATGGTCTATGTTTCTATTCAAATTTCATGAGTTACATATACAGTTGATTGATTAAGACTGATTTCAGAACTACTGTAATTTAGGACAGTTATTGGTCATGTGCAAAATGACAAACTGCATTTTTGCTAATTAATCTGCCAACACCCAAAGCATGGGTGCTTCTGCAAGGTGGTAATCTCAAAACTCACAGCATCACTTGAAAATCTTCTAAATCTTCAAACTAGTAAAGATTAAACTCTGGCAAGTCTTTCTATTAACTTTTAACTCCTAAGATTACTTTTATTGTCAACATTTTCCTTCATTCAATCCCACACAAAGCATGCTGGGAACTACAAATCCCCTTACCAGATAGTTGTACCAACCCAATTCTTAAGATAATGGTTTACAAATTTACAAATTTAAATGAACTGAACATAAAACAAAAAAAATTGGCCAAATAAATTCTAAGAATTGTGTTGTTTTTAGCTAATTTTAAACAGATAATTTGAACAAGCAGCAGTTTGTTGAGTGTATATAGAGTGTATATAAAATATGTGTTCTGTTTAATAAGTGTCTAATATATTTGAAGATATAATATATCATTGGATTGTACTTAATCTTGTATTTTAATTAAAAGATTAAAAAAAACTAACAGTTTAAAGAATAGTGGCAATGTATACACAATTACAAATTAATTACAAAATTACAATTTATCTGTTTTTAGGGCTGTTTTCCTTAAATATGGTGTTGTAATATTTATTAATTAATTGACAATGTTTTTATATAATTTATTGTTACACTGAATGAGATTTTTGTGGTTTCACTGAATGGCATGAAGCTAAATGTTATTATAACTTTATTATTTAAACTATTACACTTTTAATGTTTTGATTATTTTAATATATGACCCATATAGCTAAGATAAAGTAAATAAAATTTAAACAAGTATTTAAATATAATTTATCGGTTTTAAATATGAAATCTAATCATCTTCAAATTGTAACCCTTTGTAATCTTTTTTGATATGTGGATTTTGAAGCCCACTTTGACAAAGTAAGCCTACACCTCCGCACCAAAATATTAGGACCTAAGCACTCGACGCTCTCTAAATAAGATGTCCGATGTAGTTTATAGTGTGTGATAATATCCTTCAGGGGCTCACTAAATCATTTCATGATCTGTTGCCTGTTGGCCTCATCCGACAGAAAAGGGCGAGTGGCTGTGGTGCATCGCTCCGAAAGTATAAAAGAGATGAAGGTAAGGATATTAAGTGACTCTATAGAACATCCAGGGCACAACAGAATGATTGATGGTGGGACAATGTAAGAGCTCGTGGACAGAGGACCCTTGGCGAGGCAGAAAAAGCCATCTCCAGCCTGGTGTGCTCGCACGGTCTATTTGTATGAGTAATCAGTTGAGCTCCCTACTCTGTCAGTCCTGTTTACTCACTGATTCTCTCAACAAGACAGTCATTGACATGGGATAGATGGGGATAGTCTAGCAGAGAAACCGGCGGCTTTAAAGAGTTTACGCTGGAGTCTCCAGACCCAAGGCATTACGTATTAAACCGTGTGATATTTATGATGTCTGTTTATTTCTTTGAATTGTGAGATTGATGTGATTTTCTTATGTACTAGGAGTGTTTGCGCGCGCGTTACGCGTTATTGTGTGTGTGTGTGTGTTTTTTGGGGGCGGTTTCTCGGCGCCCCCTGGTTCCATGCACGAAGATAAGCCACTCATCCAGTTTTCTCTAATCACGACAATTACTTCTGAATTATCATCGGACCCTGACAGACGTTCCTTGTAACTCTCTTTTATTTTCAAACGGCCCCTAATCAGCGACTCTCATTACAATCGCTGATTAAACTGCAAATTATCCAGCAGCGCCAACAGTTCGCGCCTACCACCGGCTCGTTCAATATCAATTACACCGAGCAGTATGTCTGCAGCCTCCGGGAGACTCCAAGTGCTTGATGGTGGCACTTATTAGTTTGGAAAACAAGGAAAATACTAATAATCAGGGGTCAAGGGAAATAAGAAGGACATGAAGGGTTTATAAGGTGGTGAATAAAATCTATCAAGAGATAAGAAATTCTTTCCCCCCTCATATGCAGTTGCATTTAAAAAGGTGGCAAACAAACTGCACCGGGAACAAAGCATCTGTTTCTTTGTGCCAGAGTGACCCACGTTTAAAAAGCAATCTGGGTCTCCGCCTTAATTAGTCAGTTTTTGCGTTTTAATGATGAAGAATACGTGTAATTTATGACCTATACATATCAATGTCTATTTTAAAGCGCGCGTTGAGCGCACCGCTGTGCTGTCATGGGCCATATTTATTCAGCTTATCAGATCTTGTCATGCTTGAGTCAATTACAGGGAAAATCATCTCTGTATGTCTCTGCACTTATATAGATACAAATAAATGTTCTTGTTGAAGAACAAATAGGGGTGAGAGGCTGGTGTGAAATGAAAGTATTGGTTAGTGCATTTCGAGGATTTACAAGTGGTCTGGTTAGTTTTTCTCGGTGATGTGCGCAGATGCAATATCGATTTTGTTTTGATTACGCTAAAATTGAAAATGGGCCCCAGATGAGCTTTTGCTACAGGTGGGTTCAAAATGTGTCACAGGGCAACAGTAGGCCTATGCCTTTATCTGACTTGGCTTAATAAAAATAAGATATTTGTTAATTTATACGTTATAGATATTTTAAGGTTCGAATTATCTTCAGTATTCATATAAAAATAATAATCGACTTTTGACTGGTTTTCGCAGAAACGTATAGGCTAGCTTTCTTTTCCATTTAGAGGCTTAATTAGACATTATAGACTACTGCTATACAATAAAATGAAAGTGGATGAATTATTTTTATGCGAACCTATATTGTCAGAATTATAGCCCATCATTTGTCTGTTTTGTTTTATTATATTCTGACAGCTTCTCCCACCAGCACCCTTTCCCCCAAATAAATATCCTGTATTATCTATCAGACACGCGGCTAAAATAAAGATATTGTCATTGATAACATCCCATCCTACAAAAAAAAAAAAAAAAACAAACAAACTATAAAGGAAAATTATATCTCCGAGTAACTAAATAGTTTTTATGCTTTTGGAACAGGCTAAGTCTCTTTAAATACCAAATAAGATACGAGTTCAGCTGAAATGACAAGAAGCAGTAATAACTGATATTATTTGTTACTGACACAAAGTGTGACAAAGTATGTCAGGCTTTCTGAGCAAAGAACACACATTACTGATGATCTGCCCCATAATGCACCTGACTAATGGCAGCTTGCCCACGCGCACTGCTGATTTCATGAAAAATGAATTTTTGTGCTGTCATTCCGACAAGCAAATCCGGAAAGAAACTATTAGTGCGGAATCATTATCCATAGTGATATCTACAAAGTATAAAAAATCAAGCCGCAATTTGTTCAGTAGATGTATCTCGTTTGTGCGTAATTGATAAATAATCAAAATTTATCAATGTAACTTGCACACATTTCAGTTACAATCAAGTAAAAGTAGACCATTTACCACCTGACTTGGTCCGAATTAGAGCTAAATTGACGATCAATTAATCTTGGAGGCGCTAGAGTTGTATTTTGTGGACAAGCAGCAGAGAAGTGGCAAATAAATGGAGTGGAGACAGGAGATTAGTGGAATGAGCAGAAAGGAGCTGAACCGCCTCGGTCTATAGATAATGGGCTTGCAGCTGGCTCGCAAATTGCTGGATTTGTATCATCAGTAAAGGGGTGAAACAGTAGCCTTTATGATTTTTCATTTTAAAAATGAGTTTGTTTGTGTGTTTTTTTTTTATTATTATTATTTACTTTCTGCATGTGGCAATGTAGGTCAAATAGGATGACAGGCTACCAGGTCAAATTATTACCTCTCTAATGTTTATTGGCATGGATAAGTTAGACATTGGTAATTGCAAATTGTAGATGATTTTTTAAAGAGAACAACTGGCCACCTATAAAATTATAAAAAGTGATTAATATATTTTCCTCAACAATACAACACAGGGAAATGTTTTCACATCCATGTACTGCAGTCAAGACTATTCTATTGTTTTTCTCCAATTTCATTAAAATTACAATAATTAACACTGTTTGAGAAATAAATTACTTAAGGTGTTTAAACAAATACACCTACTTTCTTGCGCTGTATGAAAAATTTAATACTCGTTTTTCAACAGATTTTGCATGGAAGGGGAGTGGTTTGGTTCATTTAAGCAATAGTGTTTCACTCTCGTCTTGCAATGTACAAGGTCAGTGAAACTAATTATTTTCAGTATTAATTTGCTGATGCATTAAATTGCATTAGCAGAGTGATTATGCTGGAATTTAATAATTACTAGCACATGTTCCTAATTTGGACGAACTCAGAGTGACCACTGACCCAAGTCCTCCCTTCTCGCTAGCCACTGAAGGCCTTTCTTGAATGATGTCAGTAGGCTATCGGCCTATATAGTGTAATATATATTAGATACCACACCCTAATCCTTTACTCCATAAAAATTACATTCAGTTTAGTTAATTGCCTGATTCAAACACACACCAAAATATGAAATAGATTTATCTTTATTTATTTATCGTTTACTACAAAATTATGTTTTAATTTATGTTGCTACACCAAGTTTTTTTATTTATTTATTTATTTATTTATTTATTTATTTATTTATTCATTCATTCATTTATTTAATTATTTATTTTTGTCAGAAACTTGACTACCTTTAGACCCAAACCTAAAATGCAATTATTCGAACTGGACGACATTTTGCGTTTAAACTTCGAGAACAAAGTTTTTGTGCGAACGTTGACATCAAAGTAAACACATTTTCATGTTTAGATGATTGTCGTGCTTACCCCCAAAAGTCTCATTACGCACCGTAATGGAGGCCAGCTACTCCGTGACTTGCCAAAGCTCCATTTCATTACGGTAATCGCCGTCCATTGCTGATTATTTTATTTAGGCCATAATTGTATTCTCCCCAGATAACTCACGTTGAAATCGGGTCCACATGGAGGGCACCAAGTCTAATCACAGTATGAGATGCAACGGGGGTCGCGTCTGCTTGAATGGAGGAGCCGTTGGGTTACTTTCCAATTCACTTATTTCACGGTATATGGTGAGCTCTTTGGACCTATTACCCAACCTGTCAAACTCCAATGTCATTTACACAAAATAAATAAGAATTCATCATGGATAGAATCGGAAAGTTTCAATTGAAAATGCACTGTGGAAATAATAAAATACCCAGAATCAAATCATTGTCAAAATAATGTTTCCATTTTATAGGTGTGTTATAGAAATGCATGGCGCAATGTGCCAGGATAGAAACGACCTTTTAGCCAATAATAATAATAATAATAATAATAATAATAATAATAATAATAATAGTAATAAAAATAATATAAATATTACTATTATTATTATTATGATTATTATTATTATTATAACCGCAAATACATATTTTAATATAACTTTTAAACATTGCAGTAGATATATAAGTTCAATATAATTTACAAGATTATCATATATTCCTTTAAAGAGGACCAGAAAAGATTTAACAAATTAGCACATGATACATGATCATGATCTTAGATGCACAAATATAAAGCTTGTAATTAGGTTTATTTGAGTAAAAATATACAAAATAAGAATTATTATTATTATTAATAATGTATTATTCATATAGCATTTTTCTTAGAATATGTATGTTTTTCCTACCACCTAACTTTATTTCAAGGTTACATTTCGATCCAGGATTATTATGTTATTAATAAAATTATGTCTCAAGCTTCTTGATGAAACACCTTTATATATATATAGGCCTATATATGTCGGCATTTCTCGGGTCTTTAAAATTCGAGATTCCCATGTTCTTTGTTTGTTTCTTAATTTTTCTCAACAGTCCAGCGGCTTGCCCGTGCACATTCATGCTACAAAATGAATGGAGAACTGATTGATTAAACAAAAACAATCTGAAAACTTGACAGCCTGCCGAATGCACTTTCGCTGAATGGATTAAATTAGGCAATGTATGTCAGCGAGTTTGAATTAAACAAATCAAATTACTTGCGTCAGCGCTGATGAAACATCAATACAACTGAAGCATCAGTACGCATCAGTAGCCTGTTTCACTGCTTCACCTCAAGCCTTTACCGAAATAAATTAGACGTCTTCAAACATGATTTAGCCAACACCGCCTTGAAATATATCTAAACACAATTAAATCACGCATTGTTCAGATTTTACTCAAACAATTGAGATGAAAGCTCATATATTTAGCACTAATTACTTCAAATGCTTAATGGTCTTGAAAATGACTTGTTGGAAATGTACCTTGGATGTGTTGTTAGCTGCCTCAAAGAATTCATCGTTTTTGATAGATGGATTCCACTCAAATAAAGCTGTATGTCGCACGTAATGACACCAGTTCACAGAACCCGCTGCAATACTGTGTTCATTCTCTTCACACGTAAACAAACATGGATGGCCAGCGTTCTACATTCGACTAGTAAAGGGCCTCGAAAAGTTGAGCTATAACCAAAATAGGCTGTTGACTTTACAAAAGGTGCCTATCAGTATTTAGAGATTACATCCCTAGTCGGCCAAGTCGTATAAATTCGACTTTTGCACCTTTTGTGAAGCCTCTACAGAAAGATTTATTATTCGCTGGTTATTTGCCATGATTATGAAGTCATTTAAAATGTATAGCTAATAAGGGGGCAATGCAATAAATCAGATTTGAAATGAACGAGAGCAACCGCAGATGAAACCGGTTTGTGGATTTTAGTGGTTGGTTGTCTGACATTTTCAGCCCTTAATTCTGATTGGTTCCCATTTGTGGAAGCTCACGGGCTCATACAACTATTAAGCGCCTCCCAATCTCTCTAAAGAACAGTATAATACGTGGAACCGCCTTTTTAAACGCACTGACGACTTTGCTTCAATTGAGCCCTATGCGCTTTTTAAAAGAGTTAAAAGTTGTAGAGTAGTTTGGGAAGCAGTTGTGACTCCAGCAGTGCGCAATGCTCTCTCATGCCGACCTCTTGGATACTCGCCTCGGTGAGTTATCGCCACCAAACTCCGGTCTTCAACTCCACTGTAAGCTAGAGTATTATTCAGTCTTCAGTCTGGTGAACCAATTTTATGTTTATATTATATTTTAATATGTGCATTATACATGCAATGTTACGTGATAATTACTAAAAGTATTGTTTTTTTCCCTTGCTAAAATAATTTTAATGTTTGTGGTGTTTATGTTTGGTATTATTTGCTATATGTTTATGATTATTTGTGCGACAAATGTATCAATAAGTAGCGTGTTTTAAATATGCGTTGATTATTGATATTAATATGAAACAGCCATTTGGATAGAATGCTAAATTGTTGACACCTGCGTCCACAGGGATGAAGGATGCTGCAGCCGAGCTTCTCGTACACCGAGAAGCTTTAAAATGCAGACTAGGGGGGACTGACTCTGGACACCCCGGCGACCTTACTTCTGCCACAGAGACTGTGGAGGGGACCACTCTGCTCCCCGGAGAAGAAATAAGTAATGGTGGATCCAATCCTAATGGAATGCAGCAGGTCAACGCCAAAGACCAAGAAAAGCAGCAACAGCAAAACTCCAATCAGACGGGCGGCCAGCAAAACCAACAGAAACAGAAACGCCACAGGACCCGTTTTACTCCAGCCCAGCTGAACGAACTAGAAAGGAGCTTTGCTAAAACCCACTATCCTGATATTTTTATGAGAGAGGAACTTGCATTAAGGATTGGTTTAACGGAGTCACGGGTTCAGGTGAGACTTAATGAACTTGCTCAGCTCTGACTTTCCAGACGGTTATTGCCTGTTTGTAAAAGCAAACTGAATCGCTTGGCGTAACACTTATTTATTAATTTAGTTCTAAAGACATACGAAATTTATTGCATGAATTGCTTGGCGATTTTCTCTAAAAACAATGTCAAATATGTTTCCGATCACGCATCTAAAACTATTGCAGTGTTGCCTGTACTAAAATATAATATTACAAAAAAAGCTTTTTAGAAAAAAAGACGTGCTCTAAAAGAATTCATTAAAATAGTAGCTTGCACAGTAGATTGCACAGTGCTTTAAATGTAACATGAAAAAAATGATTTGTAAATAATAGTTATGCATCAATTTAAGTAGACATGCCAATAGTAATGATGACAATAATTATTCGTTCAAACTTGTACATTATAAATCTAATTAAAATAATAATAATAATATTACTTTTTAAAAATAAACAAGAGGTACTATTTATTCTGAAAGCTTCGTCTGAGCTTATTTTCATCAAGAATTACTGTTTAATATTCCACGATGAATTATGGAGGCCATCATATTATTTGTCTCCTAGAATGTACTATCAACTATATCGACTTCATCACCGTTTGTCTGCAAAGCATTACTATTCTGTCCTGTCTTGAAGCAATATATATATATATATATATATATATATATATATATATATATATATATATATATATATATATATATATATATATATATATATATTAGCAGTAGTGATTTTAGAATTTTTTAAATTTTAGAAGTCATAATAGGCTACAAGCAGATGTTTTAAAGGGTGCATGTTTGCTAACCTCGGTAGAATCATATTAACAGTGGAAGAGTTCTAAATAGACCGGACTACATTTAAAACAAATTAGGCGCCCTTTACCGACAAACGCAATTCATGCAATTTAATTAAATGTATTATGATCATATTTTGTTCTTTTGTTTTTTGAAAACACATAATTTTATTAGGTTTAGCCTATATTTTGTGTTTGTTGTTTTTATTTCATTAAAATAAAATTAATCATAGTAAGTCTAAATATACAGTTGAACATAGCAAACTATTTGTTTAAAGTTTTATTTTTTCTCACCCAATAAAATTAATGGTTTTCTAATTGTTTCTTTTTGTCTTTTGACTTCAGGTATGGTTTCAGAATAGACGTGCAAAATGGAAGAAACGAAAGAAGACGACCAATGTTTTCCGGGCGCCGGGCACTTTGCTGCCAACACACGGTTTGCCTCAGTTCCCGTCTGCGGCCGCGGCTGCGATGGGCGACAGTCTCTGCTCTTTTCATGCCAACGACACTCGCTGGGCCGCGGCTGGGATGCCGGGGGTCTCACAGCTGCAGATACCGCCGTCGCTGGGTCGACAGCAGGCGATGGCACAGTCCCTGTCTCAGTGCAGTCTCGGAGCGGGTCCGCCACCAAACAATATGGGCCTTTCGGGCAGCTTATCGTCAAATGGTTCCGGTCTTCAGTCGCATCTCTATCAACCCACATTTCCCGGGATGGTGCCCGCTTCCCTGTCGGGTCCAACGAATGTTACCGGCTCTCCTCAGCTGTGTAGCTCCCCAGACAGTGACATGTGGAGAGGGACTAGTATCGCTTCCCTTCGCCGTAAAGCACTTGAGCACACCGTTTCAATGAGTTTCACTTAATCTGAGCACCCGCGATGTCTTTTTCTGTCACTACAAACCTCAAGTATTCCTGAAAAACACTCATGGAGCACTCAGGATGCGAGGTTCTAACGATGAAATTACAATTTGGCAGCCTTACTGGATGATGGAATCCCAACATACCCTCAGACAATGCTTACAGCAAATGTAGACTAGTGTTAGTTTAAATGCTTGAAATGTATGTAATTTATTTAAGTGTTGGATTCGTTCATGTTTATTTGTTTATTTTTATAGAAGTTGATTTTAAAAATGGGGAATTGTTTATTTATTTTTGAGTATTTATTTGACTCTTCGTTCATATATGAATCAACAGCTGCAAGTATATTTATTTCGCTGTTCAGTGATATTATTTTTTATTAAACCTACTGTAAAAGGACAATTATAAACGAGGACCACATATGTGCATGTACAGGTTGTTTCAAGGCACAAACTACATGTTGGAGCGATTTTTCAGGTACAGAAATGAACACGTTGGATTAAGAGCCAATTTCCAAATAACCAGATTCGGATGCATGTAATATTTCAAACGGGATCAACAGGAAGTTGTTTACAAAAGCAAAATGAACTTGAGTGTTTGTGTAGATAAGACAAAAAATAATGTTATCTGCTGGTACGTTTGTGATATGTTTTAACTTATTGTCTGTGCTTATTACTGAAATATGGTTTTCGTAAATGTTTATCTTACCAAATTCAACAGAATTGGGAAGGTTTATATCAATGATTGTTAAGTGGGTGAATAAAATCATTTTAAGAATTTCTGCATGTTATGTGATCTCTATAATATAGGCAATGTATTTTGGTGCTTTTTAAACTAACCAAATTTATTAAACAGATATATTTATTGAACTAATATTTTAGTCACCACACATATAGAAATTAAAATCAAGCAAAATATTGCAAAAAATCACAACCTACAAAAATATCAACTAAATTTATTTGCTTTTTTAATTTTCCCTCTGTTATAAAATTTGTATTTGATATTTCTCTATAAATTTGAGTGTACTAGTTTCTGAACCATTATTGTAAGTTATTTTGTTAGATAAGGTCCAGATTTGGCTTCAGTACTGACTACACAAATATAATATTGTAGCTTTCTATTAAAATATGAATTGCAAGATAGTTTTGTAAGGGTTGTACTTATATATGCTGAGCACTGTATGCACATATGGCACATGATCTGAATGGTTCTTACAATGTGTTAATGCTTTTTTGTTTAAAAAATCAACAACTAGTGTTTTGCTCAATATGGATGCTCAAGAATGCTTCTGTTCATAAATTACTCATCTAACCTAAATGACCCGTTTCTCTACAAAACTGCATAAAAATGTTGTTTCAAATAGTACCAATATTTACCCCCAGACTATAAATGACTGTAATTCTGATACCAAATAGAAAAATAATCATTTTGGTATTTAAAACATGTCTTCGAGAGACATTTAAAAATAAATGTTTCAAAAAGAGTTTTTTGCACCCATGTCACAGAAGTTCTGTTTTTATTTAGCAATAATTCTTCCACTGCTTATTAGAATTTTTTTTCTCTCTCACTTATTCTTCACATACAGAACATTTCAAAATTCCACAGAACCTTTTTACACTATAATAACCTTTGTGAAATGGAATTGTTTTTTGATATTAGAAGTTCTTTACTGTGTCATTGTTTTACTTATGTTAAATTCTTAATTGTTTATTATTAAAATGAGGACTATCTCACTGAAAATATATTTTATATATTGTTAATAAATGTAAGAGTTTGAATTGACATAAATTCTTACTTTAAACCTTTCCGTTTCCAATCTGAAAATAGTATAAATAAGTCATCTATTAAGTTTCCATGAGCCCAAGATAAAATGTGTGAATGTACAGTAGACTCTGACTAAAATGTTTCCTAAAACACATCTGAAAGGTATACTGTAGCTCAACCAATTATTGTTCCTTTAAATTCCTATTTGAAACGTACATTAAAAGTTCCCAAAATGTCCTCTTGAAAATATCATATTTTCTGTGTTCCAGAGAACACATTAATCCATTTTGAACAATGCTGGAATAATAAACAATACAGTACACTTTTTTTCTTTTTTTTCTTTTTTTTTTTTTTTTTACAGATTTTTGTTTTTAATGGAATAAAAAATAAAACATTCAAATAAAATGTTAATAGCGAAAACCTAACCTTAATCAGTAGTTTGACATTTGATTGTCTCAAAGAATTTGGGAAACATCGGATGCATTAATCGTGATCCTAACCATTTGCATTACCCATAAAAATAGTTTTAGTACTTTACTCCATAGGGATGTAAGTTTATCTGATTGTAGACCAGCACCTATAACAAGATTGTAACCAATTAGTGTTCAATGTTTTTCTCCTGTTCTCTTTGTGTGGTTTGAAAGCGTTACCATTGGGGAGGTGCAGTAGCCCACAAACATCTGCTTGATCCTTTCTCAGATACAATGACCAGACTGTCTCTCATTTAGCGAAGAATCCTTTCAACTGAGAGAAGAACCATCTACTGTCACTTCAGAAATTGCCTTTATCAAGTGACAAAATGCCTAGACAAACCTGAATGAACCCATCCAGAAATTATAATAAAAAATACTATTTTGTCTGTGCATTTTTTACAGTGATGCAATAAGAAGCATTTTTGGTTCCTCAAAGAAATTTTCAGTCACGAGTTTTAAAAATGAACCCCATTATCTGCATAACATTAAAGAAAGAAAGGATATGGGTATCCAGAATATGAAAGTGTTAAAGACATTTTAAATAATCCACTGTTAGGAATTTGGTGGAATGGAAATGATCCATGCTAAATGTTCTTCATGGGACCAAATATTTGGATTCGTTTTTTTAAGGATATGAGACTTTAAAAACATTATATACAGTTTAGCCTTTGACATCTCACTGAGCAGCAAATGAAAAAGACACGTATTGGAAAAAGCTAAATCTGAACCTCTTTCTGAGTGTCGCCCTGCACTGATGTGAGACTAATTGTTCTCCTAAATTTGCATAAAGAATTTTCACAAAACAATGGAACATGTAGAATCTACACAAGTCTCCCCTGATCATTCAACAGTCTCCACGTAGACATCCATCATCATCAGTTTTAGCATCTGCTCTGAGAGACCCTCTGCCTTTTTCGGTCCCCATGCGAACGCAAGCTCCATTCACTGGTGTATTCCATTACTTTAAGCAAAACGCGCAAGTGTCTCATGATTAAAACAGAATATAAAGACAATTAGGAGATTCTTTAAATGAAATGAATGAGATTTTGTCAAAAGTGTTCGTTGAAAAATCTACTTTCCGTTAATAGTCGGTCCTTAGTGCCACAGAAGATGTTTTCTGTATACGTAATTTTTTATGGATATGAGTGTTATGTTAATGATTCAGTGATGCGCGCAAAGATGATAGAGGGTTTAATCCATGAATCTGATTATAGTCACTGTTAAACAAAATTATGCCATAATATTCAAAACGACAGAAAGATAAACAATGTACTTTTAAAGCACATAAGATATTCCTTTCTTCTCTATATGCTTTTGATTCCACTAGCCTGTCCACACTTGCCCTTGAGTTGCTCTGTCAGTGCATGGAAAGCACCTCACAGCCCCTGACAAGAGCAGCACTAAATCAGAAATCAGTGGATGGCAGAGGGGTTTAAGCCACCATGAAGGTCACAGACATCAGCGGGATGCCATCTTTATCCACATGGAGCACACATCCGTGACCAACAGGAGGATTCTCCCTGTTTTAAACTGGGACAGGCTTCAAGCCAGAATCTCAAAATGGCCTTGCGGAAAGGAAAGCAGAGATATACGTCCATTCAAGATTTGAGCATTTTTAGGTGAAACTAGCTATACACCATGTTTAAGTATTCAGGCTATGATTCAGGGGTTGGGTTTAGGAAATTCGTTTTCTAGCGTTTGTTGAATATGTTTATGTCTTAAAGATTTGTATAATAGCCTATTGTTTATTTACCATTATTGCTATAATAATAATAATAATAATAATAATAATAATAATAATAATAATAATAATATTAATAATAATAATAATAATAATAATAATAATAATAATAATTACTATTGTTATTGTTGTTATTATCATTATATTCATAATAATATTTCATTACTGGGAAAATGTTTATTCAAAAACTGTTTTTGTTATACAGTCTATATTTCCAGAGAATAAACATAGCACCCTGGTGTAACGACTAGTTTTATGAATATAAATGCACTGTGACTGGGTATATATGCTAGATAAAAACAATTTATTTATTTATTTATTTATTTATTTATTTATTTATTTATTTATTTATTTATTTATTTATTTATATGTTTGGCTTGAACAGGCTTGTACAGAATGGGCAATGTGCTCAACGCGTCTTAACATTGCCACCTGCTGGTGAACTAGCAAAATGTCTTTAAATTAATCTGACAGTCATTAATTTTCTTTTCGGCTTAGTCCTTTTATTAATCTGGGGTCGCCACAGCGGAATGAACCGCCAACTTATCCAGCACATGTTTTAGGCAGCGGATGCCCTTCCATCTGCAACCCATCTCTGGGAAACATCCATTTACACTCACTCACACTCATTCACTACGGACAATTTAGCCAAAGCTCTCAGAAATAAAGGTACGCAAGCTGGCATGGGGTGGTACCTTTTTCAAAGGTACAAATTTGTACCTAATAGGTCCATATTAATATCATGTTAATATTAATATTAATACCACATATATTATTAGTTGCCTACCTTAAAAGTACAAAAGTGTTCCTCTTAAAATTTGTAGGTACTAATAGCTTACCTTTGAGGTATCAATTTAGAACCTTCGAGTACAAATATGTACCTTTTGAAAAAGTACCACCCAGCTTGTGTATTTCTGAGAGTGTACTTAATCCAACCCAATTCACCTTTAGTGCATGTCTTTGGACTGTGAGGAAAACCTGAACATCTGGAAGAAAAACAATCGAACGTGGGGAGAACATGCAAACTCCACACAGAAACGCCAACTGACCCAGCCAAGTATGGAACCAGCGATCTTCTTGCTGTGAGGTTGTGTCACCGTGTTGCCTGCATAAATAACTCAAATATTAATATTTTATTATCATTAAAATTAAGGCATTCATATGTGGTGACCTTAATTTCATTCATTCATTCATTTTCTTGTCGGCTTAGTCCCTTTATTAATCTGATGTCACCACAGCAGAATGAACCGCCAACTTATCCAGCAAGTTTTTTACGCAGCGGATGCCCTTCTAGCCGCAACCCATCTCTGGGAAACATCTGCACACACTCATCCACACACACACACACTAGGGACAATTTAGTCTACCCAATTCACCTGTACCACATGTCTTTGAACTATGGGGTAAACCGGAGCACCCTGAGGAAACCCAGGCTAAGGCAGGGAAAACATGCAAACTCTACACAGAAAGGCCAACTGAACCGAGGTTCGAAGCAGCGACCCAGCAACCTTCTTGCTGTGAGGCGACAGCACTACCTACTGTGCCACTGCCTCACAGTGACCTTAATTTTACAAATGATAATGTCAGCTTTCTGTTAAGGAAACCTATTTGTTTAACATTATTTAGTACGTGGTCCATAGGAGATTTTTGGAGAAGCCTGATATTTAAAACAGTAAGTAAAAGTTATGCGGCCTTTGCAGGAAACAGTTGATGTCTACCATTCTATTTTGAGATGCTTCAGAGTTTTTGATTTTATGGTGCTTCTTTTGGCTAAATAAGAAGAATCTGTTAAGCTGCACAGATAAACCATCTCACACTTAAAGCTGAATGACATGAATGCATACCCCGATGTTATG
This sequence comes from Danio rerio, assembly GCF_052040795.2. NCBI lineage: Eukaryota > Metazoa > Chordata > Actinopteri > Cypriniformes > Danionidae > Danio > Danio rerio. Next base: position 56,671,409 of record NC_141025.1, on the reverse strand, counting down.
TATTTAAATATTATTTCAGTATAAAAGTTTTAGATGGATAAGTCCCACTACTTGAGTATTTGTATATGAAATAAGATTGATTTCTCATTTAGCCTATAAAACACACAATATTTTATAAAAAAAATAAATAAATAAATAAAAAAAAAACTTCCTCTAGGCTACAAAGGCCCATGCTGCGACTGAAAGAGCTAAAGTACAAAATGTGGCTTGGAACATATTTTGTAATTATATACAATCTCTAAGCTGTGCAGCCTATAGTAGGACTGTAGGACTGTAAATGAAATTTAGACATACACTCTCAGAAAAAAAAGGTTCTCCGAAGTACAAATAATGTTCCTTAAGAAACAGTTTTGTACCTTTTTAAAAGTTGTACCTTTTATGGTACAGATAAGACCTTAAATGATACTGTTCTGTAACTTTTAGGGCACAATTAAAATGAAGGTACACAATTTTTCACATAAAAACATGTGTCGGACAACTTCTTTATTACAATATGAAAAGAAATATTAATGAAAACGCAAAGTGATTTATGAAAAACCTCCATATTAAAACAAGAATAATCATTTAAAAGCCACATTAATTATTAAGTTCTATAATACAAACCAAACAAAACTTTAGGTATTGTAAACTAAACATTTAAGGCATTTTACATGATAAACATTTGGTAAGCATTTTGTGATAAATACATTCTTGGTACAATATTTTGCATAATTATATTTCTATTTTAAAATTAAGCAAATTAAATGAACTTTTAAATGAATAAAGGTATTGTGTGAAAAATGAAGAAAAAAAGTTTAATATTGTATGGGAGCATGTATTTATGTAACATTTTTGTAAAAAAAGGGCGAGGCAGTGGCGCAGTAGGTAGTGCTGCCGCCTCACACCAAGAAGGTTGCTGGGTCGCTGGTTTGAACCTCGGCTCAGTTGGTGTTTCTGTGAGGAGTTTGCATGTTCTCCCTGCCTTCGCATGGGTTTCATCCATGTACTCCGGTTTCCCCCAAAGACAATTGGGTAGGTTAAGTTGTGTGTAGTGTATGAGTGTGTGTGTGTGGATGTTTCCCAGAGATGGGTTGTGGCTGGAAGGGCATCTGCTGTGTAAAAATTTGCTGGATAAGTTGGCGGTTCATTCCGCTGTGGCGACCCTGGATTAATAAAGGGACTAAGCAGACAAGATAATGAATGAATGCTTTTTGTAAAATGTTTAGCAAAAAAGTAGATCTTTTGATTTATGTTAAAGTGGTTTTTATTCTGTTTTGTAAATGAAAATTATGCCTTTACACATAAATAAACTTATAAAAACACATTGTTTAAAAATGTATTTGATATTTTATATTCACTGAAAATAAATTGACACATTTTGGACATAACAAAATTTCTTTAAATAGTTCTTGATGGAGCACATTTGACATTACAAGGTACAAAGTGTCTTGTCACTGTAGTGGTACCTTCAGATTTGTACCTTTTTTTTTTAGAGTGTACAGTATTAAAACTATTATTGTCATGTTACATATTGCAGTTGCACTGGTACAACATTGTACCATTTTTTTCCGAGAGTGTAGAGTATTACAACTGTTATTGTCATGTGACATATTGCAGTTGCACTGCTTACTTTCAACTGCATTTCCTGTATGGTGCAGGAAGCTGCTTTGTTATTTCAACTTTTCTCTACCTCTCAGTTATGAAGTTGGTTTGTTGAACTCTGAAGTGCTTTGAATAAAAATATATAATTATACAATTTATAATAGGTTTACTGCCCTCCCAACTCTGACACTTTGAATTAATATTGTCTCTTAATTAAATCTTCAGAGGCTGTTAATGCCCAATATATAACTAAAGGAAACTCATATTCATCAATAATAAGTAGTAAAATATATATATATATATATATATATATATATATATATATATATATATATATATATATATATATATATATATATATATATATATATATATATATATATATATATATATATATATATATATATATATATATATAAATATATATATATATATATATATATATATATATATATATATATATATATATATATATACATACATACAATTTCTTACAGTTACAGTATGTGTTCTAAAACTGCCACAAAACATTATAAAATGTAAAAAATCTTATTATACAGGTCTCATGTTATCTGACTTGGTGGATCATAATGTGAAACTATATAAATGTGTGAAAGGAGTGAAAATCGGTGAAAGGTGTCTATTGCCCATCTCTACATCTTTTTCTGTGAACCTTCTTTTTCTCTTACCATCCAAAATCTGCAGGCTGGCTCCCACTTTCAGCAACTATAGTATCAGTTAATGGGAAAGATTCCACAAGACTAGATTTAAATAAGAATTATTTATTTAGTTGAGTTTCATATATTAAGACCCGTAGAGAAGGTTACAGATCTCAGCTGCCTTGCTCCATTTAGGAAGATGTCATCATTTCTTGAACTGGGACACTGGTGAAGGGACAGTAATGTCCTGGCCCTTCTCAAGCTTCTTTTCACAGTCGATCAGGTAGTTGACGCCATCAACCACACATTGAACAAGTTCAACCTAAACAAAAATGCCAAATAAAATAGAATTTATCACTGCCTGACTTTTTTTTTTTAAGATATACTTCATACAACAATACAGTTACAGTATGTTTTCCCTTAGTTGAATAGGTTTATAACTTTTGCTGAGACAAGTCATCTGAATATTTTTAAGTCGGCAATTTAGTATTTCTTTTCCATATTAAAAGCACTTGTAGGGCTTTGATAAAGGCATTATTTAAGGGCAGATGTTTACCTCAGATTTGCCTAGACGGTCAAGGTTGGAGATGTCGAAAGTGTCACCCACTGCCGCAGTATCCACACCTCCTGTGCCACGTTTCTGGAGCCTGAGATTGTCCAAAATTTTATTGAAGCGTTTGTCCTATTAAGAAGGATATAACATTGAAATGAAGGCAATCATCAGTCAGCAGAGAAAAAGTAGTGAAAGGAAAGTGAAAAGTTGTGAAAAAGTAGTAAGAAAATAATATTTACTGTCATCATGGCAAAGACAACAGAAATCAGTTATTAGAAATGAGATATTAAAACTATTTAAAATGTGTTGACAAAAATTTTCTTTCTATTAAACCGTTTATTCTGTTTAAGTTTTCTATTCAACTGTCTAGACTCGTATGCACACATGTATATTGTCTATGTTATATACATGGATATAATTGTAGTTTATTCTCACACATTTCATTTGATCAATTTTGACTGGAACTGATTCTGCAGTCTTGGCTTTGCACCAATGTATGTTTCACCATATTTACACAGGTGTAGAAGATATAGATTGACCCATGTGAGATTGCAATACCTTGCTTAGGATGGGCAGACGGACGTGAACTCCGGCTCTTAGCCCAGTGCCGAGGTTAGAAGGACAGGTCAGGATGTATCCCAAACGTTCGTTCCACATAAACTCCCAGCCTCTCTCCTCAATCAGTCTTTCCACCTGGAAGAAACAAATGTCACCAACTGCATTTATTATGTTGGCTAAAGGAAGTCAATACATTATTATTCTTTTTACACCTGAAATGAAGTATAACCTCCTCCTGCACCTTTAAAGCTGGAAACATCAAATCTACTTCCAATCTTTTGCTTCCAATCTTTCTACTTCCAATCTTCCAAAGGCTGTTGTGACTGCAATATCTTGTCTAACTGATTGGATTGACAGTTTTCTAAATGATTGAGAAATCTGAAAAATCTTAACATCAACCATAACAGAATGCTCAAAAATTAAATAAGACTATCAATCTGTCTTAAAAATGCAACCAATAATGAAATAAACATACAAGCAACTGTGTAGAAATGCCTCTGATCAACCTAGTAGCACATAACATCTACTCTAAACACCCCAGCAACTGCATAGTAAACTGCCTAACAAGGTTATTTTAATAAATGAAAACTAAAAATATTGTTTAAGTGAGATAAAATAATAAAATGAACACTACGTGAAAACCAAAGCTAAATAAAAAGTCTCTTAAAAACTAACTGAAATTAAATAATAATTAGTGTAAATATATATATATTTTCAGAATTAATAACGATTGTTCTCTGTCAAAGTCTAATCTGTGGCTGTTTCAAGAGTTCACACTTAGCTGATGATTGATTATAAGCAAGTTTGGCATGCTGTCTCGGGAGAGAGCCCTGTGCTCAAAGGTTCTTGAGCCCAAGACTCCCTCCCGTTTGGAGGAAGAGAGGGGAGCCTCGAGCTCAGGTAGATCTCGACAACTCCCCCTTGATAAGAGCTGATGACTAAAAATTGAATGCTATTAAAAGATATGCTGCAGTATGAGATTACCTGTATTGCAAATTTAGATTTATCAATTTACTTGTTGTGCATGTTTTTGTAATGTGGGAGGAAACCGGAGGACCCGGGGAAAACCCACGCAAGCACGGGAAGAACATGCAAACTACACACAGAAACGACCACCGGCCTGTTTAAGGACTAGAACCGGTGACGTTCTTGCTATGAGGCGACAGTGCTAGTCACTGGGCCACCATGCTGCCCTATGGAGGGAAAGGTGAAAAGGTAGGGGTGGAAGGGGGGATTCTTCAAATCGAAGATGACTGTAGTGAAAAAACCCTGGCTCTTTATAGTGGGTTAGGAATTAATGAATAAACTTTACTTAGTAAAAAACTTGTAATGACACTTTTACAACCAAACACAGTGCAAAAAACTATTTTGTATAAACATAAAATATCAAAAATGTAGGCATTTAACCAAAAATTTGTCTGCATTTTTCAAAATGTGTATAGTTTTCAGTGGAATGTCTTTTCAAACCATTACTGTATTTTATTCTGATCAATATAATGTAAGCTATGCAAGCATTAATCTTTGCTCTGGTCTTCAACTGGATGTGTTCAATTAACTCTACTAAATGGGGTAACATGGTGGCTCAGTTGTAAGCACTGTTGCTTCACAGCTAGAAGGTTTCTGGTTCGAATCCCAGGTGGGTCAGTTGCCATTTCTGTCTAGAGTTTGCATGTTCTCCCAGTGTTTGCGTGGGTTTCCTCCAGGTGCTCTGGTGTCCCCCGCAGTCCAAGCACATACGCTTTAGTTAAATTGATTAACTAACTTGGCCCTAGTTTATGAGTGTGTGTATATGAATGAGTGTGAATGGGTGTCTCTCAGTACTGGGGTGTGGCAAGAAGGGCATCCGCTGCATAAAATATATGCCGGAATAGTTGGTGGTTCATTCCACTGTGGTGACCTCTGATAAATCAGAAACTAAGCCAAAGGAAAACGAATGAATAAAAACTAAATAGAAATGTGTTCACAAAAATAAAAATTAAACTAAAACTAATAGAACCATTAACAGAACAAACTAAAATCGAATCAGCACCAGCAGCAATCGCAAAGGCCTACATAGGATTGTGCGAAGTGCTGGACGAGTACTAGGAGGTGAGCTTCCCTCCCTCCAGGACATTTACACCAGGTGGTGCATGAGGAAAGCCAAGAGAATAATCAGCGACTCCAGCCACCCAAGCCATAGACTTTTCTCTCTGCTACCCTCAGGCAGATGGTTCCGCAGCATCCGGTCACACACCAGCCGAATGAAGTAAAGTTTCTTCCCTCAGACTATCAGGCTGATGATCACCTAACACACCACACACAGACTCTTCCATACCTCTCACTGCACACCATCAATATATTCACTGCACTTTAACCAATCCATGATGGAAACAATACTGCCTACAACTATGTGGACACCTATTCATTGCACATATCGCTGTCAGTTTTATATTGTCCTGTTTTTTTGGGAGTATGCTGTTGTATTTTGCTGTCATTGTATTTGCACTGTCTGTATTTTGTACTGTCTGGAGCCAGCAGCTTTTCACTAATCTTAGCACACATGCTGCTGATGATGAGACAATAAAAGAGATTTGATTTGATTTAAAAGCACATTTAAAAATAGTATTGAAATAAAAAAAATTGTGAAACTTTAAAAAAAACCTTGCTGCCTAAAGCCTTATTTGGATGAACTATTTCTCATGTTTCACAAAATATACTCAGCATTTAAAGTGGTCTGTGATTTTATCAGCATACAAATTCAGAACTTCCACCATTTGTAAAAAAAAAAAAATAAAAAAAAAAATACTGTTTATTTTATAGATGTCTCCATAGGAAACAATTACAATCTGAATAGGGATAAAGTAAGTAACCTGAAAGGGATCAATGTAAAAAATGTTAAAATTACACTTCAAGCTTGCAAAATGCTTATAAAATGAAAAACTACATACTGTAAGGGGATCAAACTTCAAGCTTTTAAACAGTATGTTTTCTCAAATGGATTGTTAAACATGAAATTTGTTTTAATAAGCTTTCTTATTAAGTTTTTCTTTAATTTACAGACAATGAGCATTCTGGTTTTGAGTGCTTTAACAATGATACCTCTTTGAGTCCTCTGCAGAACCTATCAAACACCCTCTGCATGTTCCCACCCTTTTCCATGGAAATAACACGGGTGTGATCCTCCTCGTTGATCCAGATCAAAAATGTTTTTTCATTGTTGTGCCTGGACATGAGGAGAAATTGTTGTTAATATCAGGAAAATGTAGCAAAAACACTTTTTGTTTCTTCATTATCAAATTCAAGCTTGTGATTCCATGTTTAGTAGTTGTCATACTGTGTGACACAATGAATCACTGAGTAAAAATAGGCACTCTGGGAGTGTCATTATGTAACACACACACATGCACATGCTCTTTATACATGCACTCTGGTGATGCAGGCCTCATGCACCATACCAGATGCCTCTGGCATCGGGCCAGTCCCGCGCCATTCCTGCACAAGTCAACAGGGGGGATACGGGCTTGTCAAACAAGAAGTGGTCCTGGAATTTTTGGTACAGAAAAGAAAATAAAAGGTAATAAAGAAAAGCCTGGACGGGTTCAATTAGGAAATATCTCCCGATAATGCATTTAAACTGCACAATGCAGAACTCGACCAACATTATTTTAAAATAAGGTTCTTTATACTGGGATTGATGGTTACAAAAAGAACTTTTAACATCCATTAAAATGTCATTGTAAAATATAGGCTTGTTAATAGTGGCAAAGATTTTTAGATTATTACGATTTTAGTTTTTTAGATTAATGAAATTATGAAAATTTCTAATTAACCTTTTCTCACTATTAACAAGCTTATATTGTACATTGGCATTTTTGCAATGTAAGTGGCATTTTTGCAAAATACAATGACAAGAACAAAATGCATCTAACAATTGAAATCTTTTTCTGATAATCAAAAATGTTCTTTCTATTAAGTCACTTTAAGAATATAAGATGGATAGGTTGTGGAACCTCGGAACCTTTTTTCCTATTTTTGAGGAAAAAATAATGGGGGGCTAATAACTGTGGCTTCAACTGTATGTATATAGACACACTCACACACTACCTGATGTCTCTTATTCAAGTTCACTTCTAGTTGATCATTTGGTATCAGAAGTGGCTTATATGAAAGGCAAACGCCTGTAGATTACGCTTATTTTACCAAAATAAAATTTGATCATGCCTTGATTTATTATTATATCATCACGACAGTAAGGTCTGTTTGTCTTTACTTAGACAAAAGTCCTGTCACATTACAGAAATAATGTAACATACATTTGCCCTCTCCTGCGGTATGGAATGTAATGGGCAGCACAAATGTCTTGATACCTCAGGCTGTTGATGTTGCCATCTCTGCAGATCTCTTGCACTGTTGTTGCTAGATTGGATACATTTGCAGCCTGATGTTAACGAGAATTATTTCTATTATTCATGAAATTTCCTATTTATTGTATTTTATTAACATCTATCCCTACCCCAATCCTAAACCCAACCTTCACGGTAATGTAAAAACAGTAAATGTACCGAATATTATTGATGTAATCTATTAATTTACCGAATAAATTGTATTTTTAACACCTACTGCCACCCCAACCCTAAACCCAACCGTCACAGTACTATAAAAATATTAATTATTGTTATACAGTGTCATAAAAAATGCTGTTATATTAATGTGCATATTGCACTTCCAACCAGCTACATATCCGATCTAGACTTTACCCTCTTGAGCACGCCCCCATACTGAATGTAACTCCAAACCATGACCAAACTTGACTGATTTCTGCAAGAATCTTGGGTCCATGCGGGTTCCAATAGGTGTTCTACAGTATTTGTGATGATTGGGATGCAGTTCAACAGATGATTCATCAGAAAAATCAATCTTCTGCCACTTTTCCAAATGATCAACTAATAGTCAAGCTATTATTTGTTGCTCTTACAACTGGGATCCACGACAATATTTTTGTCAGATAGTGTCATTTTCCAAGAATGGGTCAACCCCTTAGCTATTGTCTGGATTTTGAGGCTTCAGTATGACCAAATATTATTATTTGTAAATTTTATTTGTATTTCTATATTGTTTGTATTGCAATGTTCACATAGAATTATAACAACAACAAAAACATCTGAAATACAAAAGTTTACGGGGGACTAGGAAAAGGATTTGCTATTGGGAAATGATATGCTCTAACTGCATGTTCTTACCAAATGCCACGAGCATCTGGCCAATCTCTAGCCATACCAGATGCGGTGAGGAGAGGAGACACGGGTTTATCAAAGAGGAAGTGTTCCTTTGGTAGGCCATCATAAGACAAGAGCAGTGAGGTTTGTTAAAGAATTATAAAATGCAGCTGTGTCTTTGATACTGGACTAGTGGCTCCAAAGCTAGCTATAACAGCAAGAGTTGATCAGTTGACCAGCTTTTTTATTGTTGAATAACATCACAAAACATTATAAAGTTCAACAAATGTCTATGTACAGATAGAAAACAATGCAGCGTTGTAGGCCAAAGTAAGTGACTATACTATGTGTGTTTGCATTTTTCTCTGATTTCTTCATTAAATATTAGTCTGAATACTTGCTGGATTTGTTTGTACAGGTATTTGTCTTTCACTGTACATTAGAATGATATACTGCCATAACTTTCTAATGGAGACCTCTTTAGTTCTGTAAGACACTGCAGCCAATATTCAGAAAAGTTAAATATACACTTACCAGTCACTTTATTAGGTAAACCTGTTAAACTGCAAGATATAGCAAATCTCTCATCAGCCACCTGTACTGCAGCAGCTCAATACAGTCAAACAATTAACTCACGTTCAAACCATGACCCAGAATTGGGAAGAAAGAAGAAACTGTTTTTTGCCTGTTTTGTTGACAGGACTGTTCCACGTTTCAGATAAGTTTTCTGCCTGGTGTTTTCATTGTGGACCCCTTATGCTTCTGTCTGTTCCTGTCATGACCCTGCCTGTATGACCATCCTCCATTTTAATAAAGCTGCACATGGAACTTCACCACCATTGGCTCCTGAAGTCATGACATCAGGGGATCTATTTTAACAATCTAAACCAAAAATAATTTTGCCTTTTTTATAATGGAAAAAAACAGTCTGCACACCCAGAGCATGTTTTAAATGGGTTATCCTTATGAGTTATTACTGGTTGTGGCTGTAACATGCATTAAACCAGTCATCTCTCACAGTCGCACCATGGTGCATTCACTGTTTACATGGCATACTTTGTAAGTGAAAAAATAAAAGCTTCACTAGCAAGGAATCAGCCAGTTTCCAGCCAAGTCCCCTGAGGTGGAGGAGGCATGGGAGGAGCAGGGCCCCAACTTCAGCCACTGGGCCCCAAGTCCTGAAATGCAGCCTTTCTACTTTTAATTTTTATTTATTTTACTGTTTTTATATCACTCATTCTTCTTTTCTACGTTTCATATTAAAGCAAGCTTTACATTTTAAATAGTTAAATTTTACATATATATATATATATATATATATATATATATATATATATATATATATATATATATATATATATATATATATATATATATATATATATATATTTATATATATATATATATATGGTACTTTGAAGATGTTTCTTTTCATGCTTTACTTTTTATATTTAGTTTAGTTTCTTTAATACAGTTAGTATATTTTGTATTGTTTTTCACTGATTGTATGGGCAATAAATAATGATATCTGGGACATTTAGTCTTTCAGTCAGTTCTTTCTCCCTTCTCTGGTTACACCCACAAAACTATTAAATTTGATGTCAAGAATACCCTTAGTTTATAAATAACAACTAAAGAATGTAACATTAACCCTTTAATGTTTCACATTTAAAGAAATTCTCGGTGGCTGCACATCCCTGTGTGTGTATTAAGCAATGTTCATGCACGTTTTGAATATAACGATCCCCAACTCACTCTTTAAATAACAAAAATAAATAAGTAAATTAAAAAACCTGCACCATAGATTTTAGGCCAGCATTTAGTTGGTCAATGGCACAGTCCATTTAAAGGGCACCTATGATAAATATCAACTTTTAAGCTGTTTGGACAGAACTATGTGTAGGTACAGTGTGTCCACTGTCATATTGGAATGATATAAACACAACAATTCTCTATTTTTGCCCTTGTGTCGCACCTGACATCACATTGCACCTAGTGTTATAGGGTACATGGTCTGCAGAACAGCATCTCTGAATATACAGTATGTCCAACCTTGACACAGATGAGCTGCAGTAGCAGAAGATGATAACGACCATGTTGTTTGCACAGACACAAGTTGCACAGGCTCACCAAAACTGGATATAAAGAATCCTGGTGCCTGTGAAGGCTAAATGAGGCCTAACCCAATGCTTAACAGAGGTTCCTGATAAATTGGCTGGTGAGTGCATTTGGGGCTGCTTTCTGTTGTCCTTTTCCGACAGTGTTTCAGACGTGTACTTACATCAATCAGCTGCTGCTGCTCTTGTTCAGTCATCTCTGTCAGGCTGTAGTATTTTCCCGCCAGGTCGTCTTTCAGTCCAGAAAGAGCCTGGACAGTCACACGCTCTACTTCACGGCGTTCAGCACGGGAGCAGGCAGGTGGCAGACTGAGTCCTCGAATACTGCGACCTGTGCGCACACGGGATGACAGCACGTATTTCTCGTCGAACATCCCATTGGTGATCTATTCAAAGGACATCGATAGAAACATTGTGTTCAGTGTAACTAATTAATATTTCAGTTTAGTCATCTTGCATCAGTTCTGTTTTTTTTTTGTTGTTGTTAAAGGCCATCATCAAAGACATCAGCAGTAGTCTATACCTTGGAGCTGTCCAGGTCTGTTGGGTGCTTCATGGTTTTAGGGTCATAACCATTGTGCCTGTCCTTAATGACTGGGTCAAAGAGATCAGCAAACACCTGAGAATCACAACCATAGTCAGTGGTAAAGTTCACAGGCTGTAAAGTTCACAGATGCAAAACCTCTGAGTGCTGTCTGAAAAAATTCTCAGCCTCTTTTGTTTATTTTCCTCTATTTTAATGGCAATGAAAGAACTATTCATAATCCATAAACAAGCAATTACTGAACCTAAATGCAAGAGTATGAGAAAAAAAACTCACTTTAATAGAAACATGTAGATGGCACTTAGAGTTTTTTTTTTTTGTGTGTGTGTGTGTGCATCTGAACTCTTCAGGTATTATCACATGTGTTTGTTATGTCTTCATTCTGTTCTGAATTCTTTTCATGCTCATTGTTTATTTTCTTCTATTTTCTTCCCACTGGTTCATCTTATGGTTCAGTTACACATCCCATCCCTGTTCTGTTAATTACATTTGTGTGTATATAAGTTCTTCTGGAGCTGTCCTAGAAGGTCACCTTTATAGAAGGTCAGCTTCATTACTGCTGATATGGTTATGTACAAATGTAACATAATAATATTGTAAACAAAAACTACAATGGCATATAATTATATCAATATTTAATCAATTTTTTTAGAAAAACGTAATGTTTCATTTTTAGATAAAACATTATTCAGTGACACATTTTTGATGGTTGTAACAGTAACAGAAAGTAAAACATATGCTGGATAAGTTGGCAGTTCATTTTGCTGTGACGACCCCAGATTAATAAAGGGACTAAGCTAAAAAAAAAAGAATGAATGAATAAATGTAGGAGAATTTCACAACACACTATCTCCCACGTTAGGTTGATGCAGAAGCAAAACAATCGCACCTTAATTAATTACCACAAATATGCAGATTAGCAAAAACATTTTTAAAATTTACTCGGTTAATAACTTTGTTTACTGTTTTTCATATCAGCATTTTTTTGTTATTAAATTTTTAAAAATATATCTTGTTGATGTTTTAGGGCTTTTAAATGACAGACAGGGGGTCTAGGGTCTGGAACTACACCTGAAGTTTTATCTTTTTTCAATTTATGTGATATACAGTACACTGTAAAATGAGCAAAATGTGTTATTCTATGTCTGTAATTTAACTGCTGTTATTTTATGGGGTTTTTTTCTGCCTCCCCAGCTGCTGGGAAAAAAAAAAACATTAAAAAATATATTTTATTATTTTTAAAATATTTTACTTTGTATTCACTTCTTGGTTTTGCTACATACAACAGTTAGTGATACAGATGCAAACAAACAATTTTGATGTTACTAATTTACGACGTTTAAACTGTAGCTCAAACAATAGTCATTGACAAGGTCATGGGCTTGTTCTAAAAAACATTTCTGCATAACATTTCAGCTCTGTTACTTCTTTTATTTTGCTGGCTTAAAGGAACACCTTTTTTTGTTGTTGTTTTCAAGCCACAGCCATATCAGCCTAGAAAATAGAAACTTTGCATTTTGTTTTTGGCCTTAGTTTACAATAAAACTACAAAAGAGTCAAGCTTCTCTTAAAATTTAAAGTAAGATGCTAATGGTCTAATCAGATTCAGTGATTTATGCTAAGCTAAAAGTGGTCTTGTCAAATAAATGAGCCTATTACCTAAAGACTGCACTTTATGTTAATGATCCTCTTTGGAAATTCTGTTGGCTCTATTAACTTTTGCAATTTTATGTCAACTAATTCTAATTTGTGGTAAATGTTGACAATTTGACATCCTTAAAAGTTTCCTTTAAAATTTCTGCTGAAACAAAGTAATATTAAGCAGACAGTGTACTAAATTACACCAATTTGACACGGTTGTAATTTGGGGACCATCAAAAGAAAGTGTTACCAACATGTAATGTTTCTCATATTTAAGTTTGAAATCCACCAAAGCTGTTTTACACTTGCATTTATTTCTGGTTCGTACCTCATAGCTCTCCTCATCGCCAGCCACCATCCCCACAGTCTTGATGAAGGGATGACCAGGGTTGTCCACTCCGGTCTGAATGCACTGGTCAACACTCCAGTTATTGGGGGTCAGTTTGTCTCTCAGACGACCATAAATAGCAGGGGTCAAAGCAGAAGCCATGCAGTTGTTATGTTTGCGCAGATCTGGGAAGTCCGCGCTATGAGAAAAAAACAGCACACATATTTTACATATTTTATATCTTTCTACAGTGTGTTGCTGTATTGATATTCTCATGTCAACTGGAAACTGATTGTTGTATGATGGATAGTGAATCCTTTACCTGGGTGGGTAAAGCTTTGTCTTCTCTCCAGCAGAGACTCCTGACTCTGTCATGATGTAGCTGGAGACCAGGGCACCTGCACCTAGGCTGGCCGCCACCACAGCAGAGTTGCGTCCGGATAACACTCGACTGAACATGCTTGCGGTTGTCACCACTCACTCACCTGAACTTAAGATGAACGTTACATTTACATAAATATGAGTGTTCAAGTATTTTAAAATGTTATTGCAAACGTGTAGCAAAATGAATTGGAATGGATTTTTTACAGTGTATTTATATATACAGTTAAAGAAAATTATTAGCTGTCCTGTAAATATTTTTCAAAATTTTCCTATGAGTGGTGTTTATCAGAGCAATTAATTTTTCACAGCATTTTCTATAATATTTTTTTTTCTGGAGAAAGTCTTATTGTTTTATTTTGGCTAGAATTTTTGTATTGTCTACAGAACAAACCATTGTGACACAATGACTTGACTAATTACCCTGGCTTGCCTAACTAAAGTGAGTAATCTAGTTAAGCCAGCCTGATCTCATGAGAAAACGTAAGTATTTTACGCTGTGTCAGTTTAGGGGCTACGATTTTAAAATGAAGGTGTGGCACCCAACACTACCCATAAACCCAACTTTCATTAGGGTGATAAGGAAATCTTACTAAACTGTATAAATGAGATTGTACAAATTCAAATGAATTAGCCACTAAATCAAAATGTTATGAATTGCCGTAAGATTGGATAAGGCTTTAAATGTCACTTTAAGCAGAAAACTAGAAGCTTAGTAAATATCTAGTAAAAAATATGTACAGGCCTATACAGGGGGCTAATAATTCAGGAGGGCTAAATCTGACTCTATTGTATGTCATATTATATAATGACATGCCTTTACTAGGGAGATTTGGTTAGTTACATGCAATTACATCACTTAGTAAATTTTGCTATGTGCAAACTGGACATATCAAATTTGTCACTCACTTTGCAAAAACAAAGAAAAACATGGCCTTACATTATTAGTATTTGATTATTCGATTATTATTGTTAACCTATTAATAATAGGTTATGAATGAAAAAAAAAACTTACTTGAGTTTTAGTTTTTTTCATAGGTATATTGATGTAATATCACACAAACTGATTTCTTAATAATCTGTGATGTAAAAATAATAATAATACCTTTGATTTGTACTTTGTACTGAGTTGCACTTTTCTTAAACTCAACGCGATATTGATTTTATATGTGTTCATTGAACAAATTTGTAATAAAAGTTACCACTGAGTGTTACATTTTTAGATAGTACTTCTGTTTTACCTATATTAAGAGGTCCAAACACAGCTGGAGCAGAACATTTGTGCATCTCTGAGCAACAATGTTTTTGAGTAGATCCTTTGATTTAGTGATTAACAATTCACAATAATTAAATTAAAATAATAATAAAAACCATGACTTGCTTCCTTTCTATATGATCAGCTACTGTGAATGAATCATCAGAATAAATGATTCAGTGAATCAATCATTCAAACAAGAACTTACATTATTATATGGCAAAACATAACCAGCAATGTATTATTAGTTTCATTATTTTAAGTACCATTATAAATTAACAACAATATCGAGAAGTAGCCTCAATTTTGTTTAACATGAACACTGTTGAAGTTTCCTAAATTACTGCCCTAAAATTGAGTCAAAAATAATAGTTTATCAACTCCAACAAAGACACAACAAGTATAGACATTTGATTAAAAGCTGTCATTTTTAAACTTATAATTTCTTGTGTATGTATAATAAATAAATGCTTTTACATTCAGATTAGCTTATGCTAGTAACAAAAACTATTTATTTATTTATTTATTTATTTATTTATTTATTTATTTATTTACTCTCATGTTGCTCCTAACCTATTTTATTTTATTTTATTTTATTTTATTTTATTTTATTTTATTTTATTTTATTTTATTTTATTTTATTTTATTTTATTTTATTTTATTTTATTCATCTTCACAACGCAAAGCTGTTTTTAAGGTTCTCTCATTTTGGTCAATCTATTGTTAAAGATAATCATGGTTTTGTGGTGCTCTGTGTTTACAGCATATGCAAATAAAAGCTTAAGTAATGTTGTCTCTGCTAAATATTTGTATTAAATTATATTTAATTCTGCATACATTAGATGCTTTGTACTAAGCCATTTGTAATGAATGCATAATAGTTTGGTTGCATGAACTTTTAATTAATATTCAAAAGATATATGAAGGGACGACACAGTGGCTCAGTGGTTAGCATTGTCACCTCACAGCAAAAAAGTCGCTGGTTTGAATCCCGGCAGGGTCAGTTGCCATTTCTGTGTGGAGCTTGCATGTTCTCCCCACGTTGGCATGGGTTTTCTCGGGGAGCTCTGGTTTCCCCCACAGTCCAAGCACATGAGGTATAGGTTAATCGAATAGGTTAAATTGGCCTGGGTTAATGAGTGTGAATAAGTGTGTATGGATATTTCTCAGGTTGCTGCATAAAACATATGCTCGAATAGTTGGTGGTTCATTCTGCTGTGGCGACCCTTGATGGATTAAGGGACTAAGCAGAAGGAAAATGAATGAATGAAGATATATGAAACAAAAATAATTATATTTGTGTTCTGAAGATGAATGAAAGTCATGTGGGTTTGAACAACACTAGGCTGAGTAAAGATAACTGGATTACAATTCTAAACTGATTAGGCTATTCCTCTATGGTAGAATCAACAACAGAGTAAACCTTAATCAGACAAACAGTGTGTTAATATTCAGCCATGCCGAAGCCTTTTCAAAGTTTTAAAGCACGTTAGCCGTGATATAGTTGTTTGGCAACCTTTATGAGCGTCCTCTGTGTCCTGACTGGTCTGGGCTTCCACTGGTTTGTATCCAAATATACATTGGCTTTGATCTTAATGCCAAAGTAATAAGTGCTGGCTTATATTTCACATGCTCTGGAATCACACATGTAGCCTATGTGTCACATGCATGTTCCCTTCTTACCTTTAAAACCTTACACAAAAACAACAGAATGTGTCATCACTATTATTCTTCTACTGTAAATACTCAATTTTATGATCTATGTGAAGAATTTATTGTCTCAGTAATCCAGATATTTAAAGTGTACATGCATATACACCAGAAAAGGTCAACCGTGACATAGAGTCAGAGTAAAATGTCTAACGCAATGGTGTCAAAGCCGTGCTGGCATGTGTTACAAAGATCACATGATGTGGTCAGCATTCAGAGGGGCTTTCAATGAGAAAGTGTAGCTGTTCTAGTGTTCTACTTTCATGGTGGATTCGGAGAATGTGTTGGTGTAAATTACATAAACTAAACAACATCGTAGAAAGTATGCATTACAAAAGCAAATCAAACCTTATTTTACACCGTTTCAATTATAAATAGGCATTTTGCGTCAAGAAAATCAACCTTAGTTTGAAAATAATTGCATAAAACAGTGTTTACCAGCACTGTAGCAACTATTCTGCTGATAAAATAAAGCTTAAAACACTCTAAAGCAAGTACTTGGTTGTACTGACCTGTAGAATTGAAGGGGTCTCAGGCTCCGGTAGAGCAGGCTGTTCCTGTAGAGTGAGACGACAGCGGGCCTGTGCTCAAAATAAAAGCTCATCTCTCCAGCCAATCCTATTTCATCTGTCACACCACGTCTCTGTGCCCTTGAGCTCTCAGTTCAACCAGTGGAAACCTCCAGTTGCGTGCCAGTCATACTGTACAGGCCTGGTGTACACATATAAGCTTACCTTTCCTTATACTCCCTGAAATTAAAGTACAAAAGTTTTCACAGGGGCGGTGCCATTTCATAAGGTTCTAATGTGTACTATTTGAAAAGTAATATGTGTGTTTTAAGTACTAATATATACCATTAATGAACTATAATTTACTCCTTAGGTCTAAATAAGGTATAGATGTGTACCTTTTCAAAATAAGTCATCTATAGTGACAGATTTTGCACTTGAGACTAATGAGACTAAATTACACAATGTAGCCATCATCATGTTAACATAAGTTAATATTACTTTAAGTTTACATCCTCAGATTAGTATGCACATATAGATCCCACAATTTAATTTTATGGATACATAAATAAAGTGAATTCATTCAGTTGGGTGGTGTGTTTGAAGGATAAAATTAAACTGGTAATTGATTTGCCAGTCCCAGGAGCTTGTGCATTATCTGGTTTAATACCAGAGCCCTGTTGTGCTCATCCCTTTCTTCCTCTACAGGATTATGAAGAGAGAGAGAGAGAGAGAGAGAGAGAGAGAGAGAGAGAGAAAGAGACCTTGAAAGTAGAGCCCAGACACTCAAAAGTATAGTTAGTATAGTCTAGTATAGATAGTCAAACTATCACAAGACAAGTTTGTTTTCAATGTAGAATCATCATTCATCTATAAGCGATATCATCACATGGGCTCAGGACTACTTTGGCAAACCTTTGTAAAGTACCACAATACGTATTCTACAGTCCACAAATGCCAGTTAAAACTGTACAGTGCCTTAAAAGGAAGCCCTATATTAACAGTGTCCAAAAGCGCTGTTGACTTCTCTGGGCTCGGAGGCATCTGGGATGTACTATCACACAGTGGAAATGTGTTCTGTGGTCAGATGAATCAGTATTTCAGGTATTTTTGGTGAGAAATGGACACAGTGTGCTCAGGACCTAAGAAGAAAAGGATCATCCAGACTGTTCAAGCAATAAGTTCAAAAGCCAGGGTCTTTCATGGTACAGGGTTGTGTCAGTGTCCTTGGCAAAGCTAACACACTTCTAGTGGCATCATTGATACTGAAAAGTACTCAGTGGTGTACTTTCTTTTGTACTTTCATCATGCATATTTCAACAAGACATTGCAAAACCACGTTCTGCACACATTACCAAATCCTGGCTGCGGAGGAAGAGGATACAGGTACTTGAATGGCCTGTCTGCAGTCCCAATCTGTCTCCAATAGAGAATGTGTGGCGCATTTTGAAGCACAAAATGTGTTAACAAAGACCCCATTGTTGCCTAACTTAAGACTTGTTTGCAAAAAGAATGGGACAAAATTACACCTAAAACACCTCATCAATTGGTGTCTTCAGTCTCTAAACGCCTTTTACATGTTGTGAAAAGGAATGGCTGCTTTACAAATAGGTAAATGCTTTACTGTTACAACTTTTTTTTTAAATGTGTTGCAAGAAGCAAAACTGGAATTTGTGGTTATTAAGAAAAAAATTAAAAAAAAATAAAAAAATGACATATAAGAAACATTAAATAATGTTTGCTTTTTTGTCCACCATGAAATTCGATTCAAAGTAAATTTAGAAATCACTTCTTTCTTTTTTTTAATTGCATTTTCCACACTGTCCCATCTTTGTCTGATTTAGGGTTGTACTGTAAATATACCCCTCACAGACCTCTTTCAAATTATTTTTTTCAATAAGATGCTTATACTATATTATTTACTATATTATTACTATACATTATTATTATGTGTCCTTATACAAACATTGGAGTCGTCAGTACTGAACCCAAGTCTGGACCTAATCTAACATCTGACACATGAAAACTTCCGAAAAACACTGCTATCTTCAGGTTGCATCAAGTGTTTTTGAGAGCTTTTTTCATAGAACAGGCCACTCAAAAATGTCCTGAATGATCTCTGAACTATTAAATCCAGTATTGGACTTATTCTTTTGCGATGATTGTCATGCTGGAATATCCAAAGATTATCAAGCTTCAATCTACGCACTGTAGGCGTAACATTTGCCAATTTAGTCTAATACATCAAATAATGTACAATGCCTTTAATACAGTTAAGATTTATGTGATAATAAGCCACTATTAATAGTGAGAATTGGCATTTTTTTATCTAAAGTGTTACCATTTTATTGTCAATACAGTATGTGATACCTGCTTTGATTTGGCCATATCCACGACTTTGCTATAGCTCATGCTCGAAGCAAATTAATTAGACTTATTAAGTTTTGCTTTAAATTCAAAAGATACACAATTTTGTGTGCTACCCTACACAGTACAATTAAATAAATGACCTAAACCAGGACATTTCAGTATGATTAGAATAATTATGACAGAAACCTATTACAAAAATATTATCAAACTGTTACATATGCAATTCAATAAAAATCACTGGAGCTTCAGAAAAGCTGATGTTTACAGATTGTTAGAGGGGGTTAAAATACGTTGATGGCAATGGTACACTCTCAGAAATAAAGGTACGAGATCTGTCACTGGTGTGGTACCTGTGTGGTACACATTTGTACTTAACACATTTACACATTTGGATCTATATTGTTACCTCAAAAGTATTAGTATCTAAAATTCTTAAGATGAACACTTTTGTACTTTTTAGGTAGGCAACCAATATGTACCCTTGAGGTATTAATATGGACCTTTTAGATACAAATTTGTACCGTTTAAAAAGCTACCACCCCAGTGACAGGTCACATACCTTTATTTCTGAGAGTGTACAGTAGTAGCTGTAAACAACAATGTTGAGCTCAAGATCAGTGCCACGGCCTTTGTGGTGGTTTTAAGAAAACCAAACAACATAGAAACATGCATTTACGTCTGTTAGTGTTTGTTTGTTTGTTTGCTTGTGACCAAATTATGTGAGCATTTAAGTTTTCTGTGGTAAATTTGGGCTGATATACAGAGGGGGAAATAAGTATTCAACATGTCACCTTTTTGTAGAAAACATATTTCTAAAGGTGGAGTTGACTTGAAATTTCCACCAAATGTTGATAACAATCAAAAAGTCCACATATGAAAAGAAATCAAATCTAATTAGTTAACAAATAAAGTTATGTGTAATAAAATGAAATGACACAGAAAAGAGTATTGAACACATGAAGAAAGAGAGATGTAGAAAGGCAGTGAAAGCCCAGACAGCAGCTGAAATCTTTCATAAGTTATGTAGCAACCTTCTGCCTTTTGAAAGAGCCATTGAGACATACACATTTTACACATTGAAGTCTGTGAAAAACTCACACCTGAGCAATGCATGTGACTTCATTCGCTACGAGAGGTCATCTTTACGCTGCCATCACCAAAAAAGCCAAAACTTAATCAAATAGTCAAAACTTTTCAGTTTTTTCCCTTAGCTATTAAATACAGTGGGAGAAGAGGTAAACAAAAGGAGCTGTTGACATGGAATTTAAGCTGATTTCGGTAAAAACTCAAACCATACAATCATAAAAACATAACTAAACAGAAAAGAAAAAAAGAGTTATGTTTAATAACAATGGAATGACACAAGGAGAATGTACTGAACACTTTTGTAACAACAGACTCGGGACAACAGACATGAAGATCCACCCACAAGTAGTTTATTAAGAGATTCGTCAGACAGACAATAGTCAAACACAGGAACAAACGAGTATATTCAGGTAATCCATAAGGCGAAGTCAGTTAACAGACAAATGGTTGATGCAGGCGGTAGACAACGTAAACAAGGGAACAAGGCAAGGATCAAACACAGAAAGACTAGATACAGAAAATGCTTTGTGGTGTTACAATAACAAGACTCAGCCAACTGTGTAGGAGTGTGATCAGTGTAGTCTCTGAAATCAGTCTTTTATCAGCAGTGAAAGCCCAGCAGTCTGGGCTTTCACTGCCTTTCTACAGCTTCCTTTCTTCATGTGTTCAACACTTTTTTCCTGTGTCATTTATTTTATTACACATAACTTCTTTTGTAAACGAAATAGATCTGTTTTCTATTCATTTATATATTTCTTTGGTTGTTATTAACATCTGGTAAAACATTTCAAGTCAACAGGATCTTTAGAAATAGTTTTTTTGTGCAAAATGGTGACGTGTTGAGTACTTATTTCCTCCACTGTAAGCACATGTATCCTTCATCAACGGACAAGGTATGGTAAATTTGAGTCAGAGTTAAAAAAAAAAAAAAAAAGAGTTATTATGGAAATTCACTTTTATATGAGGCGTGTGTGCAAATACAGTCTAATGGTAAAAATTTTATTAATTCTATTTTTTATATTTGCACTTAATAAAACAGAGTGCAGAAACACTTTGACATTTTCCCTTTGTAAAGTCATCAGAGGGGGAAAGCCCCACACATTTGTGATGATCTCTCCCTCAATGACATAAACAGCCCTAAGTGAAAAGCAGCCGTCCACCATTTGAGTTTTAATTAATGTTGCATTATATATGCAATATAAATATTAGGTTTTAGGATGAACACATGAACACCATAAACAACCTTCTTTTGAGACATTTCTTTTGTCATTTTCGTTTTTTCACAGAATTTGCTGCTATGCCCACATATAGCCTTTTGTAGCTCCGCCCACTCTTGAAAAGAAAACTCATTTGAATTTAAAATGACAGTTACAAAAACAGCACAATTAGGATCAAAGCCTAAAAGATTTAAAAAGTTATAAAGGTTTTAAAGAGTTACAAAGATTATTTGTGGGGTATTTTAAGCTGAAATGTCACATACACACTTTAGGAACATCAGAGACTTATTTTACATCTTGAAAAAAGGACATGATAGGTCCCCTAAGGATGGAAGCCAAAATGTAGGTAAGTAAAAGCAAGAAATGTTTAGAGAATGAGAAAAAGTATTTCAGAATTCGTTAACAGATTCATACTATATTGTTTTGGAGCCAGAAGATTCTGTTTGCTTGTAGATTGTTGCGGAATGAGTTATTCATGCACTATAATTTATACATTCAGTTGTTTAAATATATATATTTTTTATCTCAAATCATATATTTAATATATTACAATTTTTTTTATTTTCCATCATACTAAATGAAAAAAAAATTCAACTAAAAAATACTGTAGTGCAAAAGAATGATTTGCTTACAAAATGGATTAATGATAATAATGTTAAGCAATCATAATTTCTTTCAACTGTTACACTATGAGACCTTGATGTATCATCAGGAGCCACGAGTATAACATTTGTGCTGCCTGTGTTTTATTTTAACTATGAAAAAGTGTCTGAAACTTGCATTTTATGAATCTAAGATATTAATTTTTGTTATTTACTAAGTAATTTAGTGTAGACTCCATTGCTTGTTTTATTTGTTTATTTGAAATGAAAGCATGGAATTAAAGTACTTAAGCCACACAATCTCCAGGAAAATTGTTGATAAAATAAATAAGAAGGAAAAATAAAGACAAATAGTTTGATACAGAAATGTACAAAAAGCAGATTTCACAAGAAGGAATCCAACCTGGACATGCAAAGACATGCAACATACCAAAGCAATAATTCTGTGCAGATCAACTCATAAAAAACGAGAAAGAAAATGACAAAGGATTATAAATTAATCAAATATGCTACATTTTTCTTAACACGTTGAGCAGAATTGAACAATTACAGGATTGCTTGCAGAAATTAAAGTATTACATGGAGATGAATGGGGACAAAAATCACATTATATCAGAAACTCATATCGGCACACTATATACAAAAAAAGATCAAATATATATGCCAGAAAATAAATACTACCAATTCACACTTGTTTTAAAGAAAACAACGCTACATTTATGAGAGTGTAACTCACACCTTTCTAGTGAACCCACTCACCTCTGAAATCACATTCACACCTACACACTCTCATGCGTTTCACACACTTACACTTTAGGAACTGAAATCTGTCTAGAGAAAGAAAAGATCTGACAAAAACAATGTTGTCTTCATACAGCACAGTGGTTGATATATATATTTATGGCCAATTTGACAGTTCTCTGCCAGTCTATGCATATGAAATCTCCAGCTATTATGATCAAAGTATTTAGATAAAGAAGTGCAGTCAGATGAGAAGTTAAATATATGTATCTGTTAAACTTGAGGTTTCTAGAGAGTTCAAAAGAGGCTACACAGCAGCTGAATGACACATGACCACAAAACATGTCTTGCAATGCATTTTCCAACATGCGATCACTGTATTTTTCATGCAAATAATGGAGATGCCCTAATTTCTGGTTAGCTGACCAGCAGGGCTATTACATTAAAAAGCAGAAAAACATTGATTATTGAAGAACTTGCGAGTCAGATTCAGATTCCGGTCATTTTGCTGAAAACCATTCAATCTATTCCTCCAAAGGGGGGCGCCAAAGCCTCAACTTACTGTTAAAACAGATCAAACAAGTTTCGCATTGCACAAGCACACGTCTGCTTGTATTTTAAGTGCATGGATGATGCAATCTACTGCAAGTGGAGTATTTCTGCATGCTCTGATAAAAAAGTAAGCTGTTTTACACTCAATTCACTAAATATGAGTAGAAAATGCTAATTCAGAGGCTATTCGCACAGAATGCGTTTTCTATTCCACTGCGCTACCTGTCCATTGGTAAACCTGGCCCTTGAAGTACACCAAAAAAGTTAAAGGGGTCATGAAATGGTCAAATAAAAAAAGTGTTCATATTTACACTTTAAAGTTTATACATAAATAAAACATTCTGGAAGTTTATTCATTCATTCATTTTCTTTTCGGCTTAGTCCCTTTGTTAATCTGGGGATGCCACAGCGGAATGAACTGCCAACTTATTCAGCATATGTTTTGTGCAGCAGATGCCCTTCCAGCTGCAACCCATCATGGGGAAACATCCATACACAATCATGCCATTTTCATATTCAAAATATGTATTATTATTTTCTATCCCTCTGGATAGACCGGATTTAAAACCACCTTGATATGCCCCTTAACATGATTCATTAATCTACATAATCAAGCAGGACAGTTTTGAACTCAATGTGTTTGCTTTAATGTGCCTGTTTAAACATCCCTTACTAAAAGACACGACAAAACTGTCCTGTAATCCATTATTTTATATTGTTAATGCCAATGTTTGATGTCAATTTGATGTCGTTTTGACATCAAGATAGTCAATTGAAATAATTGCTGCGCAATATTGGAAAAATCTAACATTACAATATTTTTTATTTTGTTTTATATATTGTGATATGAATACAATTTTACCATATAAAATCTCCATTGGAAAATATTACTATTTAATAATAATTTGTAAATTTTTTTTTTATAATGTTAGATCGATTGGGATAATTCTGCAGTGGGAGTGCATCTCCATAAAATCTAATAAATAACTTATAAATAAACAATCTATAGAATTTTGGGGTCTCAGATGCATTTTTATTTTGGTCTGTGCTATTTCCAGTACACTTCTGTTTTTGCACATCTTGTAAGTATTTTCATGCATGTGTCTAGTCAAAGATTGAGGAATTAATGTTTACTATTTGCATCTCCATACAATCTAATAAATCTCTATAAATGTTTTGGGATCCCCCAGCACATCTTTATTGTTGTCTGTGCTCTTTGCAGTGCGTTTTTGCATTTGTATGTGTTGTGAGTATTTTCATGCATAACATATAATCAAGAAAAAGATCCAACTGAATTTAAGTCTTTTATTGTTTCCCAAGTGTAACAGTATTAAAGTACAGTAAATAAATATTCAAAATAAAAATAATTCAATAAAATTAATCGTAGTTAAGGTAAAAAAAGTTAAATAATTTCTTATACTTGAATGCTTTTAAAGTCCTTATACAATTACAGGCTTAAAAAAAGCGCATATAGATGATAAATTCTTACACAAACTCAACATTGCATATCCTGTGATGTGACTATTGCGAATGATATGCGAATGATACATTATGACATCGATGCTGAAAATTGGTATTGATCTTGATAAGCATTTTTGATGTGCTTTTGACACCATTTTGACATCAGTGTGCCAGCTGGGATGCACATCAGTGAAAAAACTCTTAGATAGCATGAAAATTCTCAGAAAGGTCAAAGAAATATCGGATTAAATCGAAATTATGATTAAGAGTTTATTAAAATTTTTTCATTATTTTTATTATAATAATATTATTATAATTTCATCTTTATAATTACAGCTTTTGCCATTTGACTATCATAATTATCATCTGAAAAGGAGGACATGCTCTGTGCAATAAAGTTAGGAAAGATGTGTACAGGTTACTTTAGTCTCTGCAAGAGGTAATGCCTGCATCTAAAATCGCATATTGACTGAGTAGGTTCTGCATTTGAATTTGAACTTATTTCAAAGGAATATTTAAACAGCAAGGGTGTCCAAATTCAGTCCTGGAGGGCCAGTGTCCTGCATACTTTTATTTCGACTTGCTTCAACACACCTGCACGGATGTTTCCTAGTAAAACAAGTAAGTCTAGTAAAAGCTTGATTAGCTCAGTGTGTCTGATTGGGATAGGAACTAAACTTTGCAGGACACCGACCCTCCAGGACTGAGTTTGGACACCCCCGTTATAGAGTTTGAGTGTGTGTAGTATTATTGAAAGTGAAATGTACTACACGCTCCATGTTGTCATGACCTGTGGTTGGATGCAGCACAGGCCATAAACGCTGCCCTCTGCATGTATTATAGCATTTCTCAATCCTGGTCCTCCTCATGCCCCAAAACTCAGCGCTTTTTATATGTTTCTTTTTTATCTCCAACAGTTGTTTAACTGTAAATGGCCAGCAATGTGGACACAGGATATTCTCAGAATTTAATTTGAGAGAAAGAATACATTTTTTTAGGGTGGCACTGTAGCTTAGTGGTTAGCACTGTATTTGCATTGGTAAATTATGTCACACTTCACACTTCTCTAGTAATAAGACGCTGCAGGCAATGCCATTATGTAAATCTTTGAGTGAGCATTCTGAGGTTAAATGAAGAGCAATGAAGGAGAAGGGAGGGGGAGCATTGTATAGAGAACTGTCATTCAGACAGCTCATGTAAGGAGTAGGGTTGTCATGATACCGTTAATTCATGTCACGATAATATACCAGCTGAAGAACCAAGTAGAATTGCGATACTGTAATTTAATTTAATAACTCAAATCCGTGAAATAAAGAAAATTGTCAGAAATACTATATTTTGTATGTTATAATGGGCCTCTTTGAATTGAATAAATGATTCCCTTGCTATTAAAAAAGTATTTGCACATCACTTCACCTAAAATGTGTTTTTTTTGTTTTTTTTGTTTATGTTTTAGATAAACTGACTGATATTAAAAAATAGACACAAATTAGGTTTTATTAAGTGGTCAAAAATTCAGTTTTAATGTTTCCAGTATCCACTGTTTTTTTTTTCTTTTCTTTTCATTCTTATCAGGTTAAGTAATTCAAAATTTAACTTTGTGAGTTGCTCTTTTTAGGAGATTGTCACAGTTGTCAAAGCGACTAAATCATATTGACAGGAGCAGAAATGAACTGATTCAGATTCAAAGAAAATTAAATGAAGTGATTCAGATTCTGAAGTGTCAGAAAACGTTCAAAAGAGGCTCCACAGACTATTCAAATAAAATGGTCTTTTGTTGCACAAATGGGTGAGCATTTTAACTTTTCAACATGCAACATTATGTGTTGGAGATAGACCGTTAATGACGATACTACCGTTTACAAACTACAGTGGCACCACCATTATTTTGGAGCTATAAAATCACGATACTACCATAGCACTATTAATAACTAGTAAATAGTCCATGCAACCCTGGAGCTCATCTAATGAGCTGGTTATCTGAATCAGGTGTGTTAAATAAGAGATTTAAGTAATAAAATTAAAATTTGAATAATTGAATAAATAAAACTGCACTTTTAAAAGTTTATGTTGTTTAGATAATTATTTAGTTTTATTATTATTTTTTTATACTACACCCACTGATTAACAGATGACAGAAGTCACGCTGGGACATTTAAGAGAATATTTCAAGAGTTCACACTGATCATTTATAATAAAGCTTGTTTGGCATGCTGTCCAGAGAGAGAGCATTGAGCTTATAAGAACCCCGAGCTCTGGGCTCCCTCCCATTAGCAGGACAAGAGGGGAGATTGAGCTTGGGTAGACCTTGATGAGCTCCCCCTGAAAGCTAAAGTTAGCTATTCTGCTTACTAAGAGCTCATCTATAGGGCCATTTTGGTATAGTCAAATTATGTACAGTTGAAGTCAGAATTATTAGCCCCCTGAATTATTAGACCCCTGTTTATTTTTTCCCTCAATTTCTCTTTATTGAAGGGAAGATTTTTTTCAACACATTTCTAATCATAATAGTTTTAATAACTAGTTTTTAATAACTGATTTATTTAATCGTTGCCAGTAAATAATATTTGACTAGATATTTTTAAATACACTTCTGTACAGCTTAAAGTGACATTTAAGAGCTTAACTAGGTTAATTAGGTTAACTAGGCAGGTTAGGGTTTTTTGGCAAGTTATTGTATAATGATTTTTTTTTTCTTTGGACTATCAAAAAAAAAAATATATATATATATATAGCTTAAAGGGGCTAATAATTTTGTCCCTAAAATGGTATATTAAAAAAATATACCCAAAAGCCAAAATAAAACAAATAAGACTTTCTTTATATAAAAAATATAATCAGACATACTGTGAACATGTCTTTGTTCTGTTAAACATCATTTGGGAAATATTTGGAAAAAAAAATAAAGGGGGGCTAATAATTCAGACTTCAACTGTATATCACATGTTTTTGGACTGTGGAAGCAAACCAGGGAACCAGGGGAAAACCCAGCTAATCGTTTACCTGTATGGGTGGCTTTCTCTTTGTTCCCAGTTTTTCTGGTAACTCGACATGTACGTTGGCGGACTTGAGAGGCAGAACAGAGTTAAGCGAGATAACAGGATTCGAGTCCGGTGAAGGAAAGAGTTCCAGAAAGCAGGTAAGACAAAAACAACAGCTAAAAAAATCAAATAAACAAGTAAATAACAGGGTGAAAATGTGGTAAAATCTGAAAATGTGGTAATAATTAGATGAGGGCTTTTGTTTTTCTTGACTGCTTGCCATTTTTCTAGACTCAGTTGGGTTTGGGGAAGTGGCTGGGCAGGCCATTTGGTGCTTTTGAAAACACTATTGGTTGGTTTTAGAGAAGGGGGTGGGATTTGCGAAAACAAAAACTGTAAAATGTAGCTCCTAGGACGTATTTGGCACTCTCCAGAAATCTACATAGGGGTACATAATCAGAATGAGCCTTGGTTGTAAACTTCACTTAGTGAAAGTTTTACACTCCCTTGAAGTGCTTAAAGTTGATTGATGAAGATAGAAAATGATAATTTTTACAGATATTAAAAGCTTTTAAACTAATTTGGGATACAAACATTTCATGACCCGTTTAACAGAAGTTTAACGTTATAAAAAGAATCTTTAAATCTTGAAGTTTTAAAACTTGCATCTCATGTTTGTAACAGTAAGAATGACTCCTTCTATTTATTGAATTAAATTGTCTGAACATCTGAGTGTTCTGTCACACTTGCTACAGAGGCCAATAATATGCTAATATCACAACTTTCAAGCATTGCCGATACGTTGGTTTCATTTACGAGTGTCTGCAAAAGTGAGAAGGCACATAAAACAACTTTGAAATAGCTTCAGGGGGAAATTTACCAAATATAAATATAATCTACGTACAACTGTTTACTGTTTTTTTTAAAAGCTACTATACATTCTGGTTATTTAGAAGACTGTCAATCTGTTAAAATTTTCAGGTGGTATTTTGGTTCGATGCAGCCAGATGGAACAGCACGTGGAGTGTAAAGTTGAGGCAAAGCGCACAGCAAACCCACAGTCTAGTTCATGCACAAAGTCACTACCATTACCAATGAGGGGATGTGCCAGGGGCCACAGGCTCGAGGGGCCACAATACACTACATAAGATCTGGCTAACAGCTCTACTTCTGTACATGCTACATATCTTCACCCACTCTCCTCACAATTAAGACTTAATCCTTCAGCTAGACCCTGAAACTTACTTAAGACCCCTGACCTCCAACAGTGGCCTTCTTTCCCCATAAAAGTCACTCTTGAGGTGACATGGTGGTGGTGAGCACTGTTTAATACTCTTCTCCAAGCATGGACCCTCTATCCTTCCACACTTTCAAATGGACATTTTACCTCTCTCTTTCTAAAACGCGAGGTATGCGTCATGCCTTCGAAACATCCTAAGAGTGAGAAGCACATCTAGATGGAAGCTGCCAGGTACTGAGGTTGTTGTTCATGCAGGAAGCCTGGGTTCAATCTTGAGTGATAAATCATAAAGTGTGTCCTCATCCATAATCAAGGTCTTATCCAGAAGATACTGCGTGACCTAGGCACAAATAACAGAAGATTACTTTAAAACAGATTACATAATGCACTACAAATTAGGGGATAACAGGGATTCCACTGGGAATTTTTAGAATATCATGGAAGGTATATTCCAGACATTGAAAGTCCCAAATCGTAATATTTCATTTGTCATTGCATATCCCGGGTTTTTGTTTGTCACTTTAAATTTTAGTTTCCATTTATAAGTAAATTAAGTTTTCTATAAGATTTAAATGCATATTGCATGCCTGCCGTTATGATTAGTCTGTTTTTCCAGCTTAATTTTATTCCTTTTATGATTAATAAGTCAAAAGCAGTCTCCAGAATCAACATGTCAGGATAAAATACATTTTAGGAGCTTTGGGTTTAAAATTACCATTTAAAGGGTGTTAAAATATGTCAGAAACACTAAATGTAATACTTGGAAAACTACTAAAAAATCAATGGGAGAGCCACTTCCCAGCCACGTAAACACTGAGTTTTAAAAAAAAATGTGAGACAAATTATACATTGTTATTCTATACTAGTGGCTAGTAAAGTCCAGCAAAGTGATATTTAAGCTAAAACCAATTTAATATTATGCAAAGCACAACAGCAGCCTGTTTTTCTGCTCATTATAGGTCATGAAAAATGAGCTGTTTATTCAGTGAAATCGGGGAATCTGATATTTGGCTTAGAATGGGTAACCTGGAATAATTACATATTACATATGACATTTCATGAATAAAGATGACACATTTTAAAACAGTTCATTTTAGTCCCCGTAATTAAACTCACTTGATCAAACTAATTGAGTCCTTCAGGCTTGATTGAAGCCTACAGGTTAGTGTACTGAAGCAGGGTTGGATCTAAACTCTGCAGGTTCCAGCCCTCCTAGAACTTTGTTACCCCTGATCTAGAGTGTAAAAGCAAACCCAAGTGACAGCAGGGGAGGACCTAGTGATTTGAGGGCCCTAGGAAATTCCAGGTGTATTGAAAATCAAAACACTCTTTCTCAATAGATATCTGTTTTCTCTCTAGATTAAGTTTTTCTTTTGTAAATAAACTGAATGTAAAAATATATTTAAAGTGGAACTTATTTAATTTAAAATTAAATACAATATACTCACAAATAAAAAACAAGCTCACATACTATGTACAGCTTATTAGCCATACTTGTGATTTGTGATTAGATTTTAATATTTATATGTGCAGTATGGAAGGAACGTTCCACTATTCATGGGGCCTTCAGGTTTAGAAAACAAGTAATGACATTAACATCTTAATGCTTATAGACAGATTTTACAACATATGATAGAAAAACTATAAAATAGTTTTTGGATAATTAATATAAATATCTTTGACATTGGTCGGGGCCCCCTATTTTCCCGGGGCCCAAAGCAGTTGCTTACAGTACCTCGCTTATTGATTAGAACCGCCCCTGAGTGACAGTATTTACATTTAAAAAAAATTAAATTCATTTACAACATTTAATTAAAACATTTAATTTTTTGTAGCTCAGCAATAAAACAAACAAAAAAGTTTACGTCAAATTAGAAATGACGATCTCAGTGCTGAAGGCATTCACCCCAACCCTCTCCATCATTCATATTCTCCGCTCAGATAAGATGTTGGGCCAAATTAAAGCTTAAAATAGCCGCATTTCCGGGGCCTTATCGGGCCAAAGCAGGGCTTCCTCTGGGCCAATAATAAAGTATTAATTTATAAGTGACTTTTTTTTAGTACGTCCTCCTCTATGTTTTAATAACACATAATAACCTTTACACCATATTAAAGACACAGCAGCCAGTAAAAGTTGTGAATAATTTTTGTCAAGTTTAACAGTGTGTTTGTGAATGGTGTGCACATTTAGATGCCCATGTAAGAGACCAGGCAAAAGAGCGCTCGCTTGACAGCTCTGTTGATGCCACGAGCGGCTGGGTTTCTTTCTTTTAAAGATAATAGAAAATATGAATACAACAGAAAGACATAAAACTTTACAAATTACGTGTCCACTTATGTAATCAACAGTGTCATATCTAGATAAAATAGCCTAAGCTATACTGAAATCATTTAAAGAATTACAAATATTGGATATAAAAAATCATTAATTTTATAAAAAAAAACATTAATTAAATTAACCATTATAAAACAAAAAAAAGCTACAGTAGCTATAACAATGTAGGTATATACAATACATAAATTAAACCATTTTAAGCCATTTTAAACTTTCATTATACAAAGGCCTATGTGAAAAAGAGAATAGATTTTTTCAAAAACAATAAGCAATAAAGGAGTTTTGAAATATTTTTTATAAAGTATTTGGATACGATGATATTAATCAAATCAAATGGAAATTGAGCTTTATTGGGTAAGATGCAGCACGAATTGATGGAGAATGCCAAGAATAGATCTGAAAATGAATTATATATGTCATACCTTTGGTTGGTGCTCTATTCTGTAGGGAGTTTGCTGGAACTGTCGGATCTCTCGTATGATGTGAGAAATCTGCAGAAACCGTGTCAAGATTCATCAGTCTATCCACTTACGCAAAACATTAATTATTCACTTAATCCCAGTGGAAATGATCCAGGATATATGATATGATTTCTCACCATTCTCATCTTTGAGAAGTTAACTAGACCTTCCTCTGTGAAATTTGGAGTTCCCTCTTCGATAAATGCGAGGTCTGTCAAGTACATGCCCAGATATGGAACACAGGGTGGATTACAACTGCACGAAGACAGAAACAAAAATCAAATATAAATCATATGTTTTCAAAGCCTCTATTGGAGAGAAGTAGTTGAAACATGTAGCATTACAATAGCTCACTTTTTGAGAGTTTCCCTCAAGTTTTTAAATCTTCCCTCAGATGACACGGTCTTCTGAAGTTTGTCCATTAGTGCTTTAGTCTATTTGAAGAAACACAACAACGGCCAAAAGTTTTTGTATTACTACACTAAAATATAGTAGTCAACATTTAAAGTGGATCAAAAACGTTTTTTTTTTTTTTTTTTTGTATTATTGTTCTAAGACAAAAATGGGTGTTGTTTAATAGTTTTATGACAACTTTGATGAAAGGTTCTGATCCACTTTAAATGTTGACTACTGTAATCCACTACTACAAAATAGCACCATTTAGTTTGTGCACTGTAAATAATGCTGCATTCCACATAAATTCCTCATGTTGTCCCAACACAAACTAATTGATGAAAAGAATTTAATCATTTTTACAAGTTTTTAATAAGTGGATTAAACATATATCAATTAAGCTGTGACAAAAAAAATCTTTTTAAACTCATTTAAATTACAGTAAGTAGGGCAAGCAACAAACGTCATATTTTTGAGTGTATCTCTAACCTGTTTGCAGACTTTAGCCCATGTCTTCTTCAGCCTGTAGATGGCGCTGCGGTTCAGGGCAGATGTGATCTCCAAGACACCGTTATAATTGTTGAGACAACGGCAAATGTCAGCCACTGCGACCCATTTTTCAATAGAACCCGCTCTGGAGCCCACATCTGTATGGCTCATGATCTGAGAGGCCACCAGATTACTCATCTATACAGGAGAACACAGATACACCACACAGGCAACAGGGAATAGTTGTCACATGTTTACGCCAGTAGTTCTTAAAAAGTCCAAATCTGTATAACACGTGTTGGCTACAAAACAGCAGGTTATTTCCACTACTGGTTCAGTTTTTTATTTTTTATTTTTTTGGTTATTGTTTACTAAGTTTTAACAGTAGGACAAACAAGAATTCAAGAGGTTTCTGTGTGGAGTTTGCATGTTCTTCCTGCCTTCGTGTGGGTTTCCTCCGGGTGCTCCGGTTTCCCCCACAGTTCAAAGACATGCGGTACAGGTGAATTAGGTAGGCTAAATTGTCCGTAGTGTATGAGTTTGTGTGAATGTGTGTGTGGATGTTTCCCAGAGATGGGTTGCGGCTGGAAGGGTATCCGCTGCATAAAAACTTGCTGGATAAGTTGGCGGTTCATTCCGCTGTGGCGACCCCGGATTAATAAAGGGACTAAGCCGACAAGAAAATGAATGAATGACTAATATATATATATATATATATATATATATATATATATATATATATATATATATATATATATATATATATATATATATATATATATATATATATATATATAATTGTTATTATCATTATTAATAATTTACTAATTAATTTTTATATAATTTTACAGCATTTGATTTATATTTGATTATCAAATTTTTTTTTCTATTTAATTAAAATATACCTGCAAGTATACAAAATTAAGTAATGTCATTTAATATGAACTTTAAAGTAGAAACAAGTTGCAAAAATCAACGATACAAAATACATTTGCAATACTTCCTAAATTAGTGCTTTGTAATAAATACTTTAAATAGAGGTTTAACTTTAAAAAGGTTCTTCAGAAATTTAGCTGACCATAAATCCCTATGATATAATGTATTTAATTTCCATGCTTCTAATACCCAAAATAGCTTACTGTGGTCTTCTGAGTTAGTGAAGTTTAGCATCCTTCTTTAATTTATTTATTAGTATTTATTTTTTTTTTTGCATTAGATATATTGTCTAATGAAAGTCAGCACCAATATTTAATTGCTCCATATTATTACTGTCATTTTCATAAAAGAGGCAAAGAAAACATTCATAAAAAAAGTTTATTATTATTAAAAGCTTTCTAACTGGTTCAGTTACAGTTACTGTAAAGCATAACTGAGTTTATTTACTTGAGATAGATACTCCGCAACGATGGATATTTTAAAAACTTCTTGTGTAGGTTATTTGATTTGTCCGAGCACTGTCTCGGTTATATTGTGTGATGAAAGGATTGTGAGGGGCGCGCACCAGTTTGAGTCCAGCTGTAACCGTTAAGCGGCCAAGACAGCGTTTCAGTCCATTCAGTATTCTTCTGCCTATCCCAGCTTCTGGTACTACATGTACAAGTGTATCAATGAATCTTGAAGTGTATCAAAGAATTTTTTTGTTCTACAACGAGCTTGGTTAGCCTATACCTTTGCCTGCACGGTTCTCTTGATAGTGCCAAAATAAGGGACTGTCTTGGGAAAATTGGGACATCTGATGATCCGTGTGGGTGACTGAAACATGGTTATTCAATATGTGTTTTTGAACAGCAGTAAACCTAAAGGAATACTTCACATTATCGGCGAGAGAAAGCATAATGCAAAGAGGCGTTTCCCTTGCCACAGTGCAAATTAATTATTCAGCCAATCAAGGACCCCCTTCTTCCAAGGGCCCTGAGGCTGCAGCCACTTGTAGAGGGTAGTTAGCATTGAAGCTTGTGTGACACTGAAATGTCGCTCAACATTGTGCCGTTTTGTTGTCGCCAGTCACTGCAAATGAAGTAGAAAAAGAACTGTTCCTTCTATTCACTGCGAAAATTATTTGTTTTCTTTCTTTTTTTCTGCCATGTTTTCGAGGGTAAATCATCTCCTCTCCTTTACTGCAACCGCAAACAGACCAGCTAGCTAGCTCTGATCTAATATTATTTTTTAATTTTATTTTGTATTATATAACTTAATGTGATTTTCAAATTTACAACAATGCACGTGTGACTTAAAAATAATAGCTACAAAAAATACTAGATGCAGCTTACTGGTGAGTGGCGCTAAAGTGAGCTATTTTTAGAACAGGCCTGCAGGCAACTCATGCTGGTGACCCCTGATTTAAAGTTGTATCAGTTATTGCTAAAATTCTACATGTGACAACTAACCCTGGTGTCTAATCCAACTAACTTTTTATAATTATGTATATAGTTAATTTGCTTCATATTTTTAAAGCAACATGTTTATTTGATATTTTTAAGTAAAATCCACTAATCGCTTTAATGGGTACCTAAGCAATGGGTGAACTCAACTTACCACCTTTTACAGTATAAGATAGCAGATGGAATAAAGTAGTTATATATGAACTCACATCATTGAAGTGTTGACTTGTCTTCATGATGTATGGCGTTCTCTCTGTCTTATCTGTCTTCATCCATCCTTGGCCCAGGAACTCCCTACAGCAAGAACACAGTCAATGTATCTGCAGACAAAGCTTCTACTCTTTCGGACTTTCTGAAGCCCATTTTCCATGTGATCAATAAAAGTGAAGACAGATTTGCTCATGCATAATTCTGTTGTACTCACTCGTAGGGAATACTCCTGAACACGATGTGATCGAGGAGAGTGATTTGTTCTGCTATCTCCATTGCAGACAGAGACTCAAAACACTCGGCCTTTGGGCACTCAGCCTGAATTAGACAAAAAGACAAATTAACAGTTTTTAACAGCAATGGTAATGTAAGAATACACTACCTGACAAAAGCCTTGTCGTCGATCCCAGTTGAAAGAGCTACAAATAATAACTGATCATTTGAAAAATGGTCAGAAGATTTTCCTGATGAATCATCTGTATCCTGTATATTGTGCTGCCCATTACATTACAAACCACAGGAGAGGACAAATTCTTTAGCAGGATAGTACTCCTTCTCATACTTCAGCCTCCACATCAAAGTTCCTTAAAGCAAAGAAGGTGAAGGTGCTCCAAGATTGGCAAACCCAGTCACCAAACATGAACATTATTGAACATGTCTGGAGTAAAACGGAGGAGGAGGCTTTGAAGATGAATCCAAAGAATCTTGAGGAACTCTGGGAGTTCTGCAAGAATGCTTTCCCGATGGCTTTATTAATAAGTTATTTGAGTCATTGCAGAGATGTACGGGTCCTTCAAGAGTCATACACAATATTCATTCTTTTTCCACTTCACCATGACTTTATATTCTATACTGTACATTATTTATGGTAAGTGACAGGACTTTTGTCTAAGCAAAGTCAGACCTTACTGTCCTAATGTAATAATTCAAAATCAAGGCATGATCATATTTTATGTTGGCAAAATAAGCGTAATCTAGAGGTTTTCGCCTTTCATATAAGCCACTTCTGATACCAAATGATCAACTAGAAGTCAAGTTATTATTTGTTATTCATAAAACTTGGATAGGTGACAAGACTTTTGTCAGGTAGTGTAAAATAACTCATTGTGGTAATTTAAATTGTTGATTTCTTAAGTTTTTTAAACATTAAAATACAATAAAATTGCCAGCAACTTCACTAATAAAATAAACACACAATACAGTTGAAAGCAACATTATTAGCCCTCTAGTGAAATTTTTATTTTTATTTATTTAAAAATTTCCCAAGTGATGTTAAGAGCAAGAAAATTGAATAATATTGGAAAATTATTGAGAAAGACATATTTGCTTTATTTTGATACATAAAACTGTCCATTTAAAATGTAAATAACTGTGTAACAGTGTGATACTCTATAATGACAATGTGCAAAATATCATGCTGATGCTGACTGGACAGCTAGTAATTACACATATTGTACACATCCTACCAAAACCAATAATTAAAATGCAAATAGCAATGAATGATGCTGGTTTTGTTTGACACAGAACGTTTTCTATTAGCACAGAAGCTGAGAATTTCAGGAAGAAGATGTGTTTGTCCAGGCAACATGTATTGCTAAGCAAAAAAACATGTAACACACACACACACACACACACACACACATGAATGCACACACACACACACACACACACACACACACACACACACACACACACACACACACACACACACACACACACACACACACACACACACACGTGGGTACAGTGGGTACAGTACATAGGTTCCAATTCTTTATATACTGTTCAAACCGTATATTGTATTACCCTCACCCCACCCTACCCCTAAACCCAACCATCATAGGAGACTGTGTGCAGCTTTACTCTCCGATTAAACTCATCCTATGGAATTTATAAGCTTTTTGAGAAATGAGGACTTAACCAATGTCCTCATATTTCACCTCCTTTTTGTAATACCTGTGTCATTAAACAGATTTGTGTCCTGATATGTCACAAACACACACACACTCACACACACACACACACAGAGCGAGAGAGAGAGAGAGAGAGAAAGAGAGAGAGACCAAGAGTACAGACCCAGTCCCGATAATGCATGCTGTGTTTGTAATTAGTGAGCCCAGTTTGCTGCTGCCAGTAGCACATTATATCATGAAGCTGTGTGTGTGTGTGTGTGTGTGTGTGTGTGTATGTGTGTCTATGAATACATTTATCTGCATTCAATCTATAAACAATGATGCATGAGAACCATAAAATCAGCTAATGTAACCATACATATTGTTAACAGTATTGTATAATATTAACAAACAAAAATACAAATTAAATAACAGTTATTTTTCTACCCCACATGCTTACCTAAGAAAAGGAAATCCTCCAAAGCCATGCTTCTACAATTGAAACTCCCAGGATATCGCTAGCAGAGCTTTGAAATGTAACAGCATGAGCATTTCAACAATGCATGGATATTTCAGGCAGGAAACCCCTCTGAAAGCTTTTTTAGAGTGGGTTCTTTAGTGTTCTGGTGTTGCTGAGTAGTGTTTGCATGTGGAGGATGGCAACTGGCACTTCGTCTCACTGTTTGAAGTTGTAATTAGAGTCCCGCTGCTCAGAGATTTTCAGTTTGAACATGTAATTCAGTCCCTGAGCCTGATGCTGCCTCTGGAACTCCTCACGAGGAACAGCAAAATCTGTCTTCCCCCTGACATCAAAACCTGAGCATTTACTAAAATATTGCCCCTGCCACAAATTAGACCTACTGGATTGTGTGCTTTCATCAAAGTAAAAATTTGTGAATCGTGTAACTGGACTGGTAAAGTTCTGGCTGAAGCAAAAACATTTGTATCACATCAGTCACATCAATGTGCTGAGTGTACACTACCTGACAAAAGTCTTGTCACCTATCTATGTTTTAGAAACAATAAATAATAACTTGACTTCTAGTTGATCATTTGGTATCAAAAATGGCTTATATGAAAGGCAAATGCCTCTAGATTATGTTTATTTTACCAAAATAAAATATGGTCATGCCTTGATTTTGAAATATTTAATTATCCAATTAAATATATCAATAATTCAATTTGGTTCCTAGACTTCAGCTCTGCACAAGACATTTGGCCATAGGAGAAATGGTCATGCCCAACTGAGCCTGGTTTCTCTCGAGGTTTTTTAATCCTTCACTTCACTTTAATCCAAACCAAGTTTTTTCCTTGCCGCTGTTGTCACTAGCTTGCATGGTTTGGGACTGGTGGAGCTGCGTATCGATGGATTTGCTCTTCGGTGTTTGAACTCTCAGCAGTGAATATTAAACCACACTAAACTGAACTACACCTTGACCTTCTTTGTTTTTAAGAGTTTTGATGTGGAGGCTGACGTATGAGAACGCGCACTATCCTGCTGAAGAATTGACCTCTCCCGAGGTTTTTTATTGTAATGGCCAGCACAAATGTCTTGATACCTCAGGCTGTTGATGTTGCCATCCACTCTGCAAACATCCCATACTGAATGTAACCCCAAACCATGACTTTTCCTTCACCAAACTTAACTGATTTCGATCAGAATCTTGGTTCCATGCAGGTTCCAAGAGGTCTTCTGAAGTTTTTGCGTTGATTGGGATGCAGTCCAACAGACGATTCATGGGAAAAATCTACCTTCTGCCACTTTTCCAAATGAGCAACTAGAAGTCAAATTATTATTTGTTGCTCTTACAACTAAGATTGACGAGAAGACTTTTGTCAGCTAGTGTATGATAGGGCCCCAATGGGTTCAATCCCCAAAGAGCATGTACAGAACACTGGTAAATCATGTATTTTGTAAACGATGTAAATCAAGCTGTAGATCATGCTCTAGTGTTATTCCATTATGACAAAAAAATACAAATAAATTATATATATATATATATATATATATATATATATATATATATATATATATATATATATATATATATATATATATATATATATATATATATATATATATATATATATATATATATATATATATATATATAATTCTGACTTCAACTATATCCCATGACCAGGATGATGCACAGCTGAAGATTGAAGACATTCTTCAGATGGTAAGAATGGTTTATAGTGTTTTATATATATATATATATATATATATATATATATATATATATATATATATATATATATATATATATATATATATATATATATATATATATATATATATATATTTTTTTTTTTTTTTTTTTTTTTTTTGTCATAATGGAATAACACTGGAGCATTATGTACAGCTTTACATATATATATGTGTGTGTGTGTGTGTGTGTGTGTGTGTGTGTGTGTGTGTGTGTGTGTGTGTGTGTGTGTATAGAATAAATGCAGTTTTTAATTTTTTAAGAACCATTTTAGGGACAAAATTATTAGCCCATTTAAGCAGTATTTTGTTTCAATAGTCTACAGAACAAATCATCGTTATATAATAACGTCCCTAATTACCCTAACCTGCTTAGTTAACCTAATTAACCTAGTTAGGCCTTTAAATGTCACTTTAAGCTGAATAAAAGGGTCTTGAAAAACATCTAGTAAAACATTATTTACTGTCATCATGGCAAAGATAAAATAAATCAGTTATTAGAAAATGTGCGCGGGTCTATATATATATATATATATATATATATATATATATATATATATATATATATATATATATATATATATATATATATAAACACTATAAACCATTCTTACCATCTGAAGAATGTCTTCAATCTTCAGCTGTGCATCATCCTGGTCATCTTGAGAAAGGGCACTGGGGAAAAAAAAAAACAATTTCCTCTTACCAGCTTTCAATGCTGCCCTTGCAAATCCAATCTCAAAAGAGATTTACATTAATATTCATAGACACAGTGGCCATCAAAAAGTGTCCATGTGTGAGATGTGTGCCCATGTGTGCGCACTTAAACCCACCTTAGTATGTTTGCTGTGGCTTTTCTCTCCTGAGGGAGAAGGTCTGGGTCTCTCAACACCTCTTCCAGCAGGCAGATCACACCCATCTTCAACTCTCCATTCATTTCAAAGTCCTGACAAACACCACACACATAAGTTCATGTTCCACAAACATCTGAGGACAAAGGCTAACTGGTAGACGTCATCTACCAACATTCACTATCTGTTGAATCTAATGTAACTTCTGTGAAAAGCCAGAGAAGACGTTATGAGAGACCAATTCTACAGCCAGCAAAATGAATACAACATTTAAGTCTTTTAAGAGAACGTGGTGTGTAATGGAATGTTAAAGGAAAGTTTCTTTAAGATTAATATGATTAGGACATAATCATTAAAAAAAGAACATGTCAAACATTATTTAGCCTTGACTTAATATATTTTATTTATAATATTTTATTAATATACAATATTTATACATTTTACTGGACAAAAAAAATAAAATACAGATGCTTACATTTGATTTATGCAGTGTGCAGTCTGGCATATAAAAGGTGTTGGTGGTGATTTAAATTGCTTATTCTTTATTAGCGCTCATCAAAACTGCACTAGCACAGCTCTACAGTTTCCCAGTGCACTAATCGCCATCTAACCCAGTCTTTCTTCTGTCTCTCTGTGCCTGCGAGCACTGCAGGTGGGTGGTTAATCTCTTGTGTCACAGTTAAAGCATTCTTCAGTTCTGGCTTCATAAAGCCCCGCATCTACAGTATTAAACAGTAAATGTTCTTCAGTTTTTCCTTCATTCACTTCACTCTTTCAATAATTTGGCCGTAGGGACCAATGTATTTAGCTTATTTGATGAATTATTATATATGCCAACACTTTTGTCAGATTTTGAGATGATAAATAATTCTTGATTATGATACATAAAAATGCAAAGAAGAAGGAATAGTTATTCAAAACAGTACTATAAATTAGTACATACAATTCTATGCAGCCTTTCAAATGCAAATGCAAAAACCACTTGAGTGTTGGTGATCTGTTTTTCTCAGAGTTTGAGTACTCTCATGTTCGCTATTCTAGAAAGTAGTTAGCATAATGGCCAGCTCACTTGCTTATTGCGGTTAAGCAGTACTTTTTATGTGACCATTAGACAGTACAGTATGTGTCATAATGTACTCAATGAAATACATATTGAATATTTTCTGTTAACATAACCTCCATGATTAAAAGCATATCTGTTTAGCTATTTATGATAATACCATGATATTTCTACACTTACTTGCACAATCTTGGATAGGCCAACCAATTTTCCTGTTAAAAAACACTAATCGTCTTAATCTTGTATAACTTGGCTTGGTCACACTTTATTTTAATGATCCGTTTATTGCAATAAGTTACATTGCATCTACATGCCAACTAAATCTCATTAGATTATAAGTAGACTGTTAGGTTGAGGTTAGGATTGGGGTGTTGTTTAGGTTTAGTGTAAGTTTACTTGTACTTGCAAAGTTTCTTATAATCAGTTAAATGTCTGTTGAGGGAGTAGTATCAACAAATATTAAGCAGACAGTCTACTAATACTCAAATGGACTATCAAAATGAAGTGTTACCCTTTGCTTTTCCAGAAGGGGTCCTTAAATATATCAACTAAAAAGTATATCAATTAAATTAGTGGTACCAGAAAACAGCAGAACATTATGGTCCTGGAAAGTGGTTATTTTAACATTTGTTCTGAAAATTCTATAAATATTAAGAGATAATAGAAACATGATAAAAGATGAGAGCAGTGAAACAGTAGATGAGCTCACAAAGAGCAGTTTCCCTGAATCAGTAAAGTAGTTATTTCAAGGTGGTGTTCCATCTGTGTGTTTCTTGTTGTGGTGGTTTCCTGCCACCAAATGACATTCGCTGTAAATTACCCTTCACACTGCCCTTGGTGGTGGAGAAGGCAGAGGGGTAATAGGGGCATCCTCCAGGTGAAAAAGTTGATCGCAGTGAATCTTTGGGCCCTATCATACAACCGGCGCAATGTGGTGCAAGACACAACGCAATTGCTATTTGCTACTTTCACCTCGGCGCAAGGGTCATTTTGAGGCATTGCGCCACACTGTTTAAATAGCAAATGTATTTGCGCTCAAATGTGCGCCTATATGGTCTAAAAAAGCAGGCGTGTTTTGGCGCTTCGCTAATTTGAGAAACTGTAAATAGTCTGTTCTTTAGACCAGAACAAAATCGGTCTATTGTCTGGCGCAAAGTGCGCCTGGCTTACACACTACACACAAGATGTAGAGCAATATGCAAATATCTTTACATATGAAAAAGATATAATATATTAAGGATATATACAGTATAGGATATAAATATAAATTATTAAAATATTACAAAAAATATAAATTTCTAGCCTAGATGAATAAAAAAAACACCGCCTTATACTTACTTCATCTCGGGAGGCTTTTTCAATTCATTCAATTTGCTTTTGTATAATGTTATTATTAATAACAGTATTATTTATTATATCCATATTTATATTTGTTTTATTAAAAACAAGCTTAGATGTGTCCACCTGTCAGGTTTTAGACCATATGGGGCATGGCAGGTGTATTTGGAAATAACTCAGAATTTTGAACACACTTCGTTATCAATGTTCATTTATTCGTTTGCTGGAAATTAGAATTGAATTTAGAAATAGTTTGGAAACAAATCTTTGCGCTTAACAAACAAAATTAATTATTTATAGGTTAACTGATGTTTGTGCGTAAAGGCTTCCCTATCCACAAGAGCAAAATTGAAAGTGAACTTACGTCATTTAAATAGCAAATGCGCTCATGACATGACGCAGCTGGCTCTTAAAGGTAATGGAAGATGAGACTCTGATTGGTTTATTCTCAAAACACACCTATTACTCATTAAGAAAATAAACTCAACCCTTTTAGACCATGCGCCATGGCGCAAAGCAGATTCTCCCGTCCCTTAATAAGCGAGTATGGATTCTGACATGCCCTGAAACCGTTTGCGCCCTGCGCTTTGCGTTTTGCGCATGGACCGTCAAAATAGAGCCATTTGTCTGCAAAGCACAGCTGTCTGGCAAAATCTTGCAAACCTCCCATTCAAGGTATGTTTTCTATGAATGCCAGAACTTACTGATGTAGACTAGTCTGCCCCTGCCTTATATACCATGGGCACCTATGAGCGTTACCAAGTCCAGGTTTTAAAAAAGCTGCACAAGAGCATTTCTTCCTAGGCACCTCTGTACAGCTTCTGACTATGCTCTAAGGTAGCTGCATGATCCCTGGGCTGGACGATGACTACTAGTGGCCAGGGAACACCAACTCTGGCTAAAAATTTTAGATAGTCAAAACCGAGGTGTGTCTACCTGCTGCTTCAACACAATTTCTGCCACCGCTGATTGAGACCTCTTACCATAAGAAGCATCAAGCACACAATGTCCTGTTGAGGATGGATTTCCCAAATAGAGGACCGGGACTCGTCTACCATTTTGCTGATAACCCCACGATCAGTGTTACACACTACTTCAGTTAAGAGTAGTTTCCATAACTGTTCCATTCACAGGATGCTATTCAGGATGCTCTTACAGGGGCAAACTCTTGGATGTGTCTCATTAGGAAGGGTTTGCATTTATTGACTTAAAAGATGCAAACTTCAGCACAGACTATTCCTGAGATTTGTGCTGTGTGTCTAGCAGTACAAGGTTACAACAGATGCATGAGGATGCAGTGTCACGTTCATGGACCCAGCCCTACCTGCATTGGCATATTAATTGCCTTGAATCACTGGAAATAAATCAAGCTCTAATTTCAGTT
The DNA here is from genome assembly GCF_052040795.2 of Danio rerio. Taxonomy (NCBI): domain Eukaryota; kingdom Metazoa; phylum Chordata; class Actinopteri; order Cypriniformes; family Danionidae; genus Danio; species Danio rerio. Next base: position 56,627,125 of record NC_141025.1, on the reverse strand, counting down.
TTGGAGTAAGGAGTTAGGGGGTGTATATCAGGGAAGGCAACCTAGTTACATTAACCACCAGGGGGAGGACAAATGACCATCTGCCCTTCTGTAGTTACAACTGTTCAAATTGCTGTATGCTTCACATACACAGCAATCTCAGTTGTGCAGCCGATGGATTCTCATGACAGCTTACACTCCAGGGAGAATAGAAACTCCACCCCAGGGGGTCTAGCTGTTTTTAAAATGTTTTGGCGAAGCCAAGAACTACATGTTTGCTTCCATCTAAAACCATACACACAGTTGTTTAACTTCCTGTCCGAGGAACTCACTGCACAGACAGACTGGCATGCAACAGGTCCTGGGATCTATACAAGTATGTGTTTCCCCAATGAGCCTTCTCGCACAAACCCAGAGCAAAGACTGGAAGTATAAATAGCAGGTCTTGGTAGCTGTTAGTGCAATGAGCCACCCAGACCTGTTTTTCAGATCTCTCTCCTCCTGACAACCCTTCCCTTGTGAATCTCCCTGAGGAACCCGCTTTGTCAGGAACGGAGAACAATCTGGCACTGGTCCATGAAACTTTCCTGTATTGGTCTTATACAAGATGCAAAAAAAATGACCTAGCCATTAGAGCCCCTCTACAAGTTGTGCCTATACACTAAAGTGGAGTGTGGAGTGTCTCACCAAGATGTGTTGTTTTTTATTTCCTACAGGACAAGTTGGAGCAGGGGCAGAAGGTCTATGTTTCTGCAGTCACTGCTCACTATGATGCAAGTAGAGGGTAGGACATTGAGACTGACCATCTTGTCAATAAGGTGTCAGGAGAATGAACCCTTCTCAGCCCCCTCTCATGCTTACGGTGGTCCTGGTGGATCAGCAGAGAGATCCATTTAAACTTCATGACCTCAAGTTTTTGTCACTAAAGATTAGAGGTGTGTACCTATACTGGTCTAATGGTTCGGTTTGGTTACCATGATCATGCCATCGATTCGGTTCAATTCGATATCCAGGTGCATCACGGTGCATTGATGATGCTTTCCATACACAGTGTTATATTTTGGGGGGTGGCTATAACAAGCTGTCTGTATAAACACACAGACACACAGCACCACACACTCTCTCATTCACACACATACACACACTTGCACGCACCCTTGCTGGGAACGATATTGTGAGACCACCCACTCCTGTTTAAATTACACCAGAGTTACCGACTGCTCCCACGCTTTATGCAGAAATTTATTACCGTGCCACATGAAATATCATCGTGTCCCGCGACAATGCACAGGTACAGCCGCGGGAATGCAGACCTATATCCAGAAGAATTGTTGTAACAGCCGAGAGGAAAAGAGAGGGAAGGAAAAGTCACGCCAGCAGCCGAGAGGAAAAGTCACGCCAGCAGAGAAGTAGGGGCTTCAGCTGTAAATGTCAGTGAAAGACTTCCCAAACCCACACAAATGCAGTGAAATTGTGCACAGATTCTGCATTTTTGAGTAGTTGGTGCCTGTTTTTTTGTAAATACCCGCGCTCGCCTCCCTCGCAACAGAGCCCATATTAGATAAATGTTGTCAGTACATAATAACTGGTTGTGATTATACTGAGTCAATAACAAATTGTCCGTGTCTGCATTGCAGTGCACCGAAGAAGCAATTAATTTTGACACCCCTACTAAAGACAGCGCTCCTGGTTTTCTTGGCTTTAAATCAAAAAGGTCTGGAATCTGGATGCTTTTTTTGGTCATTGATTTGTGCCTGTAATTTGGGCCAATCAACTTTCACATTTTCCTGAGACCCTGAACTGACTATGTGCTCAAGGTTCCATCAACCTGCAATCACTGAACCGGGGGAAGGCAGACCCTCAGATTGCTGTGTCATGTACATGCACTCTGTGCCTATGTGGAATACACACAGAACTTATGAAGTATCAAGCAGCTCTTGGATAAGATGGTTATACCTTAAAAGATGTTTGTATGCTCACTCTATTTGCTTAAAAACATCACTAAAAACGTTTAACTAAATCAGTGGGTGGGTGCTTCACCATTCTCATCTGCCATGACAATGCATTGTGACCAATTGAAAGGGAACATCTCATTTACATGAAGGATGGAATGAAGTTGTTAGATCTCTTCAACCACAATCCTGAACAGCCAGCTGAATGCTAAGCCATGGTTGGCTATTCAGTGACAATGTGATGATTGACTGCATATGGGTTACTTACAGTAAACACCCAGATGCAAGGGAGTGACCTTGTATGCAGATTCTACTAATCAAATGTCATCGACCGTTTTTTTTTTAAGTCAAAAAGACTGGTCTTCTAAGCAAAATACCCAATTCTTATCCATCATGATGAAACATTTTTATGCTGTCTTTGAGGGAATGAAGGTTACAACCAAGATGTTGTCAGACTCAATTATAGTTTTTCAAGAAGATTAAGATTCAGCCTGCATCAAGACCATCAACATTAAAAATTAATTTGAGCAATCATTTTTTTACACTTTGTTACTGAACTAAAATATATTAAAAATATTTTGCCCAGACCTAGTGATTCATGAATCATTTTTTATTATTATTATGGATTGTGATCTCAGCTCTGAAAATTTTGGATATTGAACAAAGTTCAATATAATTATATCATATATTACAGTAAATTAATATAGTTATATATTTTATTAAGATTTTAAGAGTTTGAAGTTCTTGTCTGTTTTGGCTATGTAAATTATGGTATGAAAAACATAGTATGTGCAATAAGATGACAGTAATTTTTCTTACTTTTACTTTATAATGGTTATTTGATATCTTAAATGCATAAACTTATTTCTATACATATTTCTTATATTGCTTCAAATGCTTTAAATTGTTTAAAAAATCACATTAATCAAAAATAGAGTTCACTTTTCAACACAAAGGCTTGAAGCAGAGAGTAAGGTCCTGTAGTGCAATTTGAAAGCACTAATATGAAAGCATGAAATCACAAGCTTTAGGAATTTACCTTTTTTTACTCTGTAAAATGTATTAATTACTTTCATTTGTTTAGATTAAGTTGAAATAAAATACAAAAATTATACAAACAACTATAACTTTAATCTGAAATAAAATTTGGTTAACTAATTACTGCAACTGGAGAAAGTAAAACCTAAATCAATAAAATAAAAAAGTAAACTAAAACAGGGTTACAATGTTGATATTCTACAATACAAATGCAATAATATTTGCATACTTACAGCTTTTTTAAATAGCATCTATTATAAAACATTATATAAGAGAATAATTTTGATGACTGTGCTACACCTTTTATTTATTCATTCATTTTCCTTCAGCTCAGTCCTTTTGTTCATCAGGGTTTGCCACAGTGGAATGAACTTCCAACTTATCCAGAATATGTTTTACATAAGGAAAACACCCGTACACTCTCACATGCACACTCAAACATCACGGCTAATTTAGTTAATCAATTCCTCTACTTTATACCACACGTCTCTACAAATTTGGTAAGTGTGTGATCAATGTTTGTTGCTTATGTTTATTCAGATGACAAAGTTAATCAGTATCATCAGCAGTACTCTTTGAGTTTTAAAGACATACCTTAGTCAAAATGAATTTAGTTACTAAGTTTACAGTGATATCACTACAATATTAATTATTGAAAATCCTCCACTTCCACACAGCTCCCAGATCCACGCTGCTCTCAGAATCACTGTCTATCTCCTCTGAGACAGGACTCTGTTTGACAACCTAGAGGTGTCAAAACACCCTGCTGAGACAAGGCGGGTTTCATGGCTCTTTAATGTACAGTATATTGTCTTTGATGTGAACTGTGTACTGTATACTGATGTATTCTGGGAAACATGACAGGGTGAATGTAGAGAATGAAGAGTGTAACAAATATGGCCAGTCAGACACATAATTAATTTGCTTTTATTCAACAAATTATACACTGTCAACTTCTCCTACCCAGAAAAGACTTGTTGTTCACAGTGTAATGTGTGTAAAGAAATGTGATTAGAAATGGACATAGAAAGAACTTCTATAAGCTTCTCACTTAAGTCTTTCAGTCATTCATTCATTTTCTTTTTGGTTTAGTCCCTTTATTAATTTGGGGTCGCCACAGCGGAATGAACTTCCAATTTATCCAGCATATGTTTTATGCAGCGGATGCCCCTCCAGCTGCAACCCATCACTGGGAAACACCTATACACTTTCATTCACACACACTACGGAAAATTTTAGCTTACTCAATTCACCTGCACCGCATGTCTTTGGACTTGTGGGGGAAACCAGAGCAAGGACAAAGAACTGACTATTTTTTTATTATTATTATTATTATTATTTTTCTGAGTATTTTTGCTTCACTTTGTTTGGTCTTACAAAATCTGAGGTTTTTCCATCATTACACTTTCTCAAACCCTTATTTATTTATTTTTTTCGTTTATTCTTCTCTAAAACATCAATGTGTATTTGTGTTACAGGGGTTTCTGTTACCTCCAGTTTCTTCCTTTATTCTTCTCTAAAACATCAGCGTTTGTGTTTGTGTTACCAAGGTGCTTCTTTTAGCTCTAGTTTCTGTTAGATTAGTTAATAAACTTTTATTTTGGATAAAGAAAGGTGCCTGTGCATATTTATTAATCTAATGTCTTAAACTTTAATCTTGCTACCCTGCTTAAACATAAATTGATTTTTATTTTTTATAGCAATAGCTGTAAGTGATGTCAACTATCTGTTTGAATGACCGCTGGATGATTTATTTGCTCAGGTTTCAAGAGTCAATTCTTTTACAGCCCCATTTAAATGAATCTTCAACTCCCTTTGAGCTAATTTGCTACAAGAGAGAGAAGAAATACAGGGAACAGATCTATAAACCCCAGTACTCTGTTATCGGACGAAATTTCCACCTTCTCTCTTCCTTGACAAACTGCATTTAGAAATATTCCTCCTTGTGTGTTTCTCTTATCCACATCTTTCACTTGTGCGACCATAAAGGTCACTTCTAACAAGCTCTCTCTGTGAGAGTTTGTCATGACATTCTCCATGTAGACTGTTAAACCAGATCAATGCAATTAGCCCACACTCAAACAAAGCCAGGTGAAAACTGAAAAACAGATGAAAGGCCATTATGATGAACTGTTTCCAATGCAGCATGTAATAATGCTGGCTGTGTGTGAGGTCATCATAGTGTCTGTCTGTATTTCGCTTTGAAAGGCTGTCGATATTAATGTTATAATATCCTATACTTTGACTCATGAAAAAGTTGGTAGGGGCTGAAATATCTTTTATCTCCGAGTTAATGGGCATACTATAACACAAATCAATATGATGAATGCCTGGCTTTACAGCAGAAAGCAAAGCAAGCATTGCTGAAAAAAATGAATCAATGACGATTCAATAAAAATACAACTGTATTCCTCCCATTACCTCTTAATTTCCTTTTTCACACTGCACCAAAAGACAGTGAAGCAATACAGAACAGACTATGATTGCAGTTGGAGCATGAAAACGGCCACTCCAAAGGGAGTTATTTGCCATATCAGCAAGTGCTGTTTCTAAACCCCCTCAAACACCTTGACTATAGTCTTGGCATTTTCTCTGTGAACGGACACTACATAATACTGTATGCTGTATTTACATAACTGCTTGAGTTGTGTAAGTGTGTCATTGTCTTGTCCAAGAGACACAGATTCACAGATCTTAGATACTGATACAGATACAATTTCTTCCCCAACTGTTTACTTTCACAGACATAACCACCATTATGTAAGCTTCCCACACAGCAAAATGTCTCTGGCCCAGATCTGGCCCACACAATTAGTTTTTCCTTGACCCACATGCCACAGTGAATTACGGTTCATGACTGTACCAAGCCTAGCTTCCATACAATGGCTAAACATGGACCATATCTGGGCCAGGTACATTTCCTTGGTGTTTTTTTAGCTTTGCTTTTAAACTGTATAACTTTGGTCAAATGTTTTGGGTATCTTTCTACACGCTTCTCACAATAGTTTGAAGGAATTTTGGCCCATTCCTCCAGACAGAATTAGTGTAACTGAGTCAGATTTGTTGGCTGTCTTGATCGCACAAACTTTTTTAACTCTGCCCACAAGTTTTCTATAGGATTGGGATCAGGGCTTTATGATGGCCACTCCAAAACATTCACTTTGTTATCCTTCAAGCACACTTTAACTAATTAGGCAGTATGCTTAGGCTCATGGTCTGTTTGGAAGACCCATTTGTGGCCAAGTTTTAATTTCCTGGCTGATGGCTTGAGATGTTGCTTCAGTATTTCTACATAATGTTCTTCATGATGCCATCTATGCTTTAAAGTGGACCAGTCCCTCCTGCAGCAAAACAGCCCCACAACATGATGCACAACATTACTCATTTTCCCAGTGTAATTTAACAAATTGTAATCTGTTTTTGTTTTTTTTTTTGTTTTTTTGATTCTGGCTTCTTGATTTTCCCCATGTTGTCACAAAAGAAATCAGTTTGTTTGAGGTTTTCCCTAAATACTATTCTACAGTTGTGCCACCAATTAACTTAAATGTTGTCAATCAGCCAATCAGAAACTTCCAAAACCTAAAAACTCAGTTAGTTCAAACTAAACTCAAACTAAAAGTCGTTTTGTGCAACAGACATTTATACCTCTATCCTAAATTCTGTTTGAAAATAAAGATTTTTAAACTGAGTGAACTAACCCTTCAACAGAAGCGTGCCCATCTTTTATTTTAAAGGGTTATGAAACCCCTCTGTTCCAGTTCAAGTCTACCTCAGAATTTTTTTTAGAAAATGCTTCATAATGGGTGTGGAGCGCTGCGAGCAAAGGGAGTAGTGGGCATGGCTGGCAGAGCAAGGGAAAAAAGTGGGGCAAACAACTGTCAGTTGGCTTACAAAATGAGACCCAAACCATAAGGAGATCCATGATTTTATGGTTTACAGAGTTAAAATGCTAAGAAATAAACAGTAAGTAATTTAATGCCCTGCTACATACGTTATTTGTAATTTCATATACATATAACTACAAATTGTTATGTCATTATAAAGATAATTATGTTTATATAAACACTATAAATGAGGGGGGGCTTCTCTCCTTCTGAGACCCTGGGTCTGAATGCAGACACAGTGGATAGCAGTTCAGCAGGTCTCTTGCCCTATCTACTTCAACCATTAGCCCTGCCGGTAAACTGGATGATTTTAATCGAAGGCAAACATAGCAGCACAGATATAGGCGATGTGTCTGAATGGTAATGAACTCAACTGATAAAAGAAAAGGTCTGGCATTCTTCAGTTCTCGTACAGCTCTCCTGTCAAAAATGCTTGCTGCAAACCAACAGCTTTGCCGTATTAGCCCTGACAGCGTGAATAATTAAGAAGAAGGGTCTTCTCATTGGATAAGAAAACTCAGCCTTTAAATAATAATGAGAAACCGACACATCATCTCTGGACAGGCAGACAAGCGATTTGACACCGATTTTGATCCCGTCCTAATAATGATTTAAACCCGGAAGATAAAATTAGCTGACAAAAGCTCAAAATCACCCAGTTTACAATGAAAGCTAACATGGGCTAACATTGTCTTAAATGATGCTCAACACACACAAATCTGTTAAAATCTCAAAAAAGTACTTAAGGGTTTCTTAAACGTTGAAATACCTTTTCCATGTTTGAGTATATATTAAATAATGTATATAATCTGAATATATAACATGCATATACAGAGTCACATGTTTTCCTTTGAAAACTAAAACACAGCGCTTTTCTTCACAGTCACTCTTTCTTTTTCTCTGCTTTTTAACAGAGCAACATAAGCTGAACCAGTCAGCATTAGTGGAAAAAATTACATCATGTTTCTACAGTTTGTTGTCATGTTGATTTTCTCAAGTTAACTGGAAACTAATTGTTAAATAATATAAAGTGAATCCTTCCCCTGGGTAGGTAAATCTTCTTTTTGATTTTGAACAAGAACTTTTTATTTGTCCAACCAATGCCAGATGGGAAAATGTTTAAACAAACTTTATTCTTTTAAATCCATTTGCCTCTGGCACAGAAGTTGCACAGTTCACCTTTAATAGCTTTTTTTTGAGAGATGCATTTTGATCACGCAGTTACTGTGTTAATTAAGGTCTGGTGTTGTTTACGTAAGGTAATTGGTTTTCCTTATGAAAATAACATGGAAATTGTGAAGGGGTGTTACGCTTCCGCTGCCCTGTAAAAACGAGGCCTGGGGGTTAACCATATGCTCACAGCCAGAACCTGGATTACAATGTGAAGGTACCTGTGATAAAACATCAGTCAAGCCACAGGGAGGGGGAATAAGAGGCATATGAACATTATGACTGATGGTTTGGACACATAAAGAGACACAATGTGTCATCTGGAAGACTAGGAGAGGTCATTGATACATGCTAGAAAAACAAGTAGGCCCACCTGTGAGTGTTTGGAGACCCAGTGTCGCAAGACATTCAGGACTCTGTTAGTAGCCGCTCGACGTATAATGAACTCCTTGTCACAAGTCCTCTCAGAGTTGTTAAAAACTGCAAAAGAAAAAAAAAACACTGTGACCATACTACTAGCAAACTTGTAATATCCAGGCTCTCGTTTTAGATTGTAAAATATATTTGCATATAGATTACATGTGACCAATGGTATATTTTCTTTATTTAATACATTACCTTGTGAAAGAAATCGATAGTGCTGCATTATATGTAGAAATCAATATTCCAGTATGGCTTAGTGTGTGAAACTGTGCAGGCTGCAATGTAATTAAATACAAATATGCGCAGCTGGTTTCAGAGTGAAGCGTGGTGTTTGATATCATGAGCTGATCAAAAGTGCAAATGAAAGCAAGTTTCACTCTAAAACTGACAGTGCATACATTCATTTGCTCTCAACCCATCAAAAAAATTGTAGAAGAAAAAATAAAAATATTAAAATATAACCAGCACTGCAATTTTACAGGGAAATGCATTGCACTGAATTATAAATATAATTTTTTTTATTGTAGTACCGTTATATTATTGCACAATTTCTAAAATTATTCAATTATTATGTCTTACTGATATTTTTAATTCAAAGCAGCCTTTTGAACACTAGTAAACATGCTGTAAAATTTACATTAAAGCAATTTTCACTCAAAAACTACATTTCACAAATAACTGCAAAACGATCATAAAGAATTAAACAAGCAGAAAACAAAACTGAAAAATGTGATCTAATAATAGCATCAATCTCACAAAGTCTTGTTTATTTAAATTATATTTTTTGTGAACTGTTACTATTAGAAGTTATTCTTATGAGCAAACATTTCAGCATCATTAATACAGTTTTGATTCAGAATTCATTAGGCTATAATAAGCTATAATATGCAAAAAATTCCATTTACCTAATTTTTTCAACCACATTAAAATGTGTACATACAGTGCTGCATACAGCATAATTGAGTACACCATATTTTGAAAATTAATATTTTTATCCATTTCTCAGCGAGTATGGGTAATATAGGTGCATTTTTACAAAACAGTGGCGCAGTAGGTAGTGCTGTTGCCTCACAGCAAGAAGGTCGCTGTGTTGCTAGCTCGATCCTCGGCTCAGTTGGCGTTTCTGTGTGGAGTTTGCATGTGTGTTCATGTGGGTTTCCTCCGGGTGCTCCGGTTTACCCCACAGTCCAAAGACATGCGGTACAGGTGAATTGGGTAGGCTAAATAGTCCGTAGGGTATGAGTGTGTGTGTGAATGTGTGTGGATGTTTCCCAGAGATGGGTTGCGGCTGGAAGGGCATCTGCTGCGTAAAAATGTGCTGGCTAAGTTGGCGGTTCATTCTGCTGTGGTGACCCCAGATTAATAAAGGGACTAAGCCAACAAGAAAATGAATGAATGAATAATACATTGAAATTCATGCATTGCAAAAAATATAAACTACAACTTTTTGTTTTTCTTGATATTTGCTTTTTTATTGAATATTTTTCCCTAACATATACATTTGGGCTAATAATTTTTGAACCAATATTTTAAGATTTAGTTAGATTTTTAGTATTTTGTTAAATTAGCTCCAGATTTGGCTTCAGTACTGACTATTCAAATGTATATGCACAAATATAATATTGTAAAGTATCCTATAGAAAATATTTATCTAAATGAGAGATTTGTGAGGGTTATACTCATATATGCTGAGCACTATAGTAACTCTGGACCACAAAACTAATCTTGTGTTGTATGGATATGTATGTTTGGTGATCTAAAATGCAGATTTTTTCCTCCAGAAAAGCAAAAACATTGGAATATTAAGTAAATATCATGTTTCATGAAAATATTTAGTAAATTTCCCATTACAAATAAGTATATCAAAGGCTTTTTTATTATTATTATCATTATACTTTGATAAAAACTTAATTTGGACATCTCTAAATGTGCTATTGTCAGTGTTTAGACTGTTTTTGAACCCTTAGATTCAAGATACTGCATATTTATTCAGCTTTCTGTTAATGCATAAACCTTTTGACAGATTTTGTGGTCCTTGGTAACATACAGTGCTCAGCACAAATGAGTACATTCATGACCAATCTATCTTTTAAACCTCTTATTTTTAATAGGAAGCTATACAATATTACATTTGTGCATATACTGTACATTAGATTAGTCAGTACTGAAGCCAATCCTGAGCTTATCTAACTTATCAAACAAACAATAAGGGTCCAAAAACTAGTACAGCCAAATTTTATTTTATAGAAAAACATTAAATACAAATTTTAAAAACAGGAAAATCAAGAGAAGCAAAAAAAATAAATAAATATATACATATATATATAGCAATATTTTGCTTGAATTTACTTGTATTATTTTTCAATTTCTAAATATGTTTGGTGACTAAAATATTATTTTATTAAATATATCTGCTTAATAAATCAGCTCAGTTTAAATGCACCAAAATTCATTGACTACATTCACTAAGAAAAGGATAAAAATATAAATCTTTAATATGGTGTGTACTCAATTATGTTGAGCACTATATATTCAAATAAATGAGCTATAATTGTATATGTATGTTCATATATGGCTATATATCAGATTGCTGTATGGGTGAGTTGTAAATGTCTCTGTCTGAGGCACAGGCCAGAACAAACAAAGCTATTGTGTCAGTGGTGAAGTACCTGGAGGGCTGCTGTGTCCAGCTGCTGCAGTGGCAATGGCAAACGCAGAGGCTGGAGAAACAGAGCAGCGTGAGTTCTCAGCCGTCTGGACTACAATAAAACATGGAGAACAGGTTTGATGATTAAAAGTTAATCGCCCCTCCAAAAAATACTACATACAACATTCTTTAATAGTCACTGAACATATACCTCGTTTGATGGAAAATGCACCACCAGTGTTTCTACTTGACATGTGCACTTTTTTATACAACCATTATAATTAATCCTGTATACGGCACACATATTTATACATTTTTTTGCTCATTTCGTTAGTAGTACTGTACTACTGTAGATTGTGTTGTCCTGTACTTGTTCTCTACAGAATCAAGTCACACAAAAATGTATTTATGTATGCCTTATTCATGAAACACAAATAATAATAATAAGCTTACATTTATATAGCGTTTTTCTACACACTCAAAGCGCTTTGCACAATGGGGGAATCTCCTCATCCACCTGGATGACGTGACAGCAGCCATATTGCGCCAGACCACACACCAGCTGATTGGTGGAGAGGAGACAAGAGTGATAAAGCCAATTGTGATATGGGAATGGTTAGGAGGCCATGATGTTGGAGGCCGGTGGGCAAATTAAACCTCTACTCTTTCAAAGGACATCCTGGGATTTTTAATAACCACAGAGTCAGGACTTTAGTTTAACATCTAATTCGAAAGACATCGCTCACTGAGCATTATAGAGTCCCCTTCACTATACTAGGGTGTTAGGTCCCACACAGACTGCAGGTTGGGCATCACTAACACCACTTCCGGCAGCAACCTTTTCCATGTGGTCTCCCATCCAGGTACTGACCGGGCGCAGCCCTGCTTAGCTTCAGTGGGCGACAATGTGAGAGTTCAGAGTAGTACAGAGAAGATACACAGAGAGGTTTTGTGCTTGGGTGATGGGTCGGATCTTAGTAATATGATGTAGTAATATTAGCTCTTGAGTGTCTCATCATTACCAAATAAAACCTTCAATATCAGTTTTATCTACGGGCGTATTTCAGAGTGTATTGTCAGTCAGTTCAACTCACAAATATACACTTACCGGCCACTTTATTAGATATACCTTACTACTATCGGGTTGGACCCCTTTTGCCTTCAGAACTACTTTAATCCTTCGTGGCATCGATCCAACAAGGTACTGAAAATATTGCTCAGAGATTTTGCTCCATATTGACATGATTCACACTTTTTGACATGGTGCTTTATCCTGCTGGAAGTAGCCATCAGAAGATGGGTACATTGTGGTCATAAAGGGATGGACATGATCAGGTAGGCTGTGGCGTTGACATGATGATCAGTTGGTACTAATTGGCCTTAAAGTGTGCCAAGAAAATATCCCCTACACCATTACACCACCAACAGTAGCCTGGAATGATGATACAAAGCAGGATGGATCCATGCTTTCATATTGCTGACGCCAAATTCTGACCCTACCATTCGAATGTTGCAGCAGAAATTGAGACTCTTCAGACCAGGCAATGGTTTTCCATTCTTCTATTGTTTAATTTTGGTGAGCCTGTGCGAATTGTAGACTCAGTTTCCTGTTCTTAGCTGACAGCTCTTTTGCTGCTGTAGTCCATGTGCCTCAAAGTTGGACGTTTTGTACATTCAGAGAAGCTCTTCAGCATAACTTGGTTGTAACGAGTGGTTATTTGAGTTATTGTTGTATTTCTATCAGCTGGAACCAGTCTGTCCATTCTCCTCTGATCTCTGGCATCAGTATGGCTTTGAAGTTTAAAAAAAATACACACAATTTGTAGTTTGTTTGTTTATTTGTTTGTTTGTTTGTTTGTTTGTCTGTTTGTTTGTTTGTAGGGTAAAACCTCTAGGTGGCCTTGTTCTATTAAAGACTGGTGTGATTATTATTTTTTAAAAAGTGTAAATATTTTTTAAATAATACAGAAAACAGGAACTCTTTGTAACAACATTTGAGTGAAAACAATAACAAAGTTTTTAATTTTGTGTTAATTGACCCTTGAATCCTCATGGACATAATTAGTAGCATCACTTAAGTACTACTACAGTCACATAAAGAGTTTTACTAATTCAGTGGTCATACTTCAAAATGAAGTATGTTTTTGTTGTTGTTGTTGTTGCAATAAATAAATAATTTATTCCCCTTTGGCTGGGACAAAGCCAATGGGTCAACCTAATGAGCACAGTCCCACCCACCTATCATAAAAATGCATCAAAGAATGTTTTTTTCTTTCTTTAATCACAACATAATATATTTAGAAACAAAAATAATGTTTTTTGGATAAAGACTGATGAGCTTGACTGACATCAGCCAGTTTACAATTTATCAATGCTGTCCTATACAAACTGCAGCAGAAAGTATGTCTCAGTTCATCAATCATGTCATACTTCTTCAATGGTGTATTAGAAAATATGGTAACACTTTAAAATAATAGTCCATAATGTATATACTAACAAGAACAAACAATTATATTTATTTATGTTTGAGTTAATGTTATTTAAGTTAAATCATAAAATAAAAATAAAAAAGATTATTCATACTTAGTTGATGTTATATATTATATATAATATAAAATATATTAACTAACATTAACTAATGGACCATTATTCTAAAGTGTTACCAAAAATATTTTGTACACCCATTTTTGTCCAACCAAAAATAAATTTCTGCTTAAGCCACTGCTCTTTGGTAATCATATCCAGGAGGTAACAAAATTAATATGTTTTCCTTGAACACAGCAAAATGCACAAAGATTTATAAGATTCATAATTTGATTGCTTATTTTGAACAAACGAAGATGCCAAATGCAAATGAACACATCAACCTCTGCTCCAATCAGAAAAAAAAATCATAGTGGAAATACTAATGTAAGTATGGCATTTTATGAAAAAAAATGATCCAATCATGTCTTGACTCTCCCCGTGTATAGCTTCATTTAGTGTCACGCAAGCACAGCATTTGACCGTTTTAGATACCAGACTGTGGTCATATAGGAAAAGAACTGCACCGCAATGTGTACGTTTAATTTAAGGAGCCATTTTAGAATGCTGCATGCTCTCTCCTCAAAAATTCTATTTATAAAAAAGATTTATCAAAACTGATCTAAGATGTCAGCTGCTAGCCATTTAATACAATTTTGACAAAACTAATGGGTTAAATATTGGACTTAGTGTTGGACTCACCAAATAATGTATAATTCTCTCAGAATCTCCTAAGTAACCATTGCGTTTGACTGTGCATTTGCTCTCAGAAGAGAGCTGCTCTAAGAGACCTGCGCGCTCTTACCTCCTGACTGTCTGTAGCGGAGGTGGCGTGGAGTGGAGGGTGAGCGGCACGGAGAGATTTCTCCTGGTTCACTGGCCTGGGGCGACTCTGGAATAAATTTGTCCAAAGACACTGACTCCAGCACAGCTGAGGGGAAAGTCAGACCTTTATTAAAATGGATGATAGAAGCCCTCATTCTTCAAAAATATTAATGGTTTTAGGGCAAAAGCTCTATAAGAAAACAGAGCAAAAGCAAAAAACCAAAAAAAAAAAAAAAAAAACAAGGGATAGGGTGTGGAGGGTGCATTGCATTTAAAAGAAACAGTCAGAGGCCTTCTCTCCAGTGTAAAAAATACAGAGAAAAAACATTTTTCCACTAGTTTTATTCTTTGTTATTAGTCTATTTTTAAATGGATAAACAAGTATCAAAATCACTGTGTTGCTGGGGGACGCACAATTGCAGATTTACTGGAAACATTATAATTGATGACAACATTCTGAGTCTAATGCTTTGTTTATTTAAAATTAATATTGTCACTCTTGTGGACCAAATCCTGCACTAAATGTTAAACACAAGAGCAAACTATTTTGTTTCCTGAAATAAAAGAACCCTAACTTAGATACTTAATTTACTGCCCTTTATTTTAATAGTCAACTACTTTGCTTCTACTCTAATGAAAAGTATTTGACATACTGTAGTTGTTACTTACAGTCCACAGGATTTCTAAAGTCATCCATCAAAATGAACTGTAACCAAATTAGTTCATTTTAGGTAACTGACAAGGAACCACTCCTCATTTTCATTCAGTTTACTTAGATGTACTAAAATTACTGACATTAAAACTAAAAATAAAAATTTTGTGTTTTCTACAATAAATATTGCTGCAAAGAAGATTTTAAAAAGTGAGTGTTATTACATTACAATCAAAATAGCTGAAAAGACAATGTTATCATGTCTGATGTGCAACAGTGTAGGTAATGGCATACAAAATATGTCAAAGATGTGATATTTGTATATAATTTACTACTTTAAGAAGTGGGGTTTTGCAAATTGAAAGGTGTTCACCTTTATCACAATTTTCCACCTCTGACAGAAACACGGGCATGTATTTACCCCTTTGGGCCCAAATTGTTAAAAATGTAACAATTATATAGTGTCCTATATGAACATGTTTTGCATTTATTTTCTCTAGGTTCTCAAAGAAAATCATATTTAAATATTGCCGGTGGGCAAATATGTTGTAAGAACCCTTCAATGTAAAATTTAAATAGGAGGATAAAATTTGACATTCTAACTCAAAACAACTGTTTTCAAAATATCAATTTATATTCATAAACACATTTATTATGTTTAAAACAATTTGATATGAACACCCCGAAAAGTATTTATCATATAATTCCAATAATATGAAAACACAAAGAACTAAACCATTTGTTTTAAATGGGATGAAACTACACTGCTTTCCAGACAGACTATTGTGTCAAAAAGACAAATGAAGAAGTCAAAAAGTAAAGTAACTGGTGTACATACACAAAAGTAAATACAGTACATATCACAATGGTGACATCTAACAAAACAAGTATTTTTTTTTAGTAAATCTAACTACAGGCTTTTGTGGACATCTGATAGTCAATGGCCAAACAGCTTAGTTAAAAGTAAAGCTTCCGATTCTATTTGTTGTTTAACGATTCTCATGAACTGAGATTTTGAAAGATTTACTGAGTTATCAGTTGAGTTCCTAAGGTCATGTACACATGTATTTTTATAACCAAAAAATTTTTTTTTCCTTTCTAAATTTTCTAAAAGACTCTGGTGCTTTTGAAAATCTTAACCCTGACAAGAGTTTTTAAAAAGTTGGGTTTCAGTGACCTGATACTGTGTTTTTCGTGTAGAAACAAGCTGCAATTTAGACAAAACACATGTTTGTGTGAAAAGCACAGCTTATGGTTGGACTGAATTTGCTTGTAGTTTGTGGTTTTCTTTAGTAATTCTGCTTTTTAACAGTAGGAGTTCATTCCCTGTTCACTCAGCACTTTAACGCTGCTCCAGTGTTATTTTAACTCTTTGTAGGAGTGGAACCGGTGGGAGAAGTTAATTTTACTCTGAGGATTTTGCTGTATATCAAATTGTGTATCAAAAAAGGCTACTTTAAAGTAAAGATATCAGTTAAATGGTTAAGTTTAGATGGGGTAATATGTAAGCAAAAATCATTAAATAAGACCAATTACCCTGATTAACTTATTAACACATTATTCCCTACTCCCCATGATGTATGTACTAACAAGGTATTTCCCCACCGGCAACTATATTTGCTACTTGAATTTTTTATAAAACTATAGATCTATTGAAAGATTTGTTTTATTTGGATGAATCTAGATACCTTCATGGTTATATTCATACATTTGTGAACTAAAAAGAATTTTTGATAACATGTAAATTGCCTTTATTTGGGAGGGTTTGCCTCCATTTTTCATCAGAATTATGGGTAGGAAGGCCTCATGTAACAGGAAGTAAGTCAATTCCTTTTATTTTTCTTGAAATACTTAATTTGGTTGTTTGCCTGAATGTCATTGAGAAATTATAACACGTAGAAAAATACTTATAAAAGGAAAATGGCTTAAATGGGTTAATTACATTTAATGTCAGCCTTTTTAAATAAAATTATGTTTTACTTTATAAGATAACAAAAACAATGCAAAACGTGTTTTAATAGCAAATATTTCATGATTAGAATACCCCTTTGCCTAATTTTGAGCCAGAAATAAAAAATCTGATTATTACAACAATTAATAAAAATTAACAAATGATTGTTTTTATATGTGACTTGTTGTGTTGTGAAAACCATTGGACTTGAATTAACACAACATAGATGCATTGTTGTTCTCTTTAAAAATTTTCATGAAGAATTTAGGTTGCCTCATTAAACTGAGGATAACCACTGAAGTCACATAGAGCACATCAATAATCCGTGTCCCTTTCTGAGCATTAATTGGTAGTTGCATAGGTTGTCAAAAGAAGCCTTACAGATATCATAACAAATATCTTCATTTGTGTTCCAGAGATGAATGAAAGTCTTACAGGTTTGGAAGAAAAGGAGGGTGAGTAATAAATGACTGAATTCATACTGTATGTAATAACACATGTTTGTCAATAAGCCAATGCTATTTAAGATTGAAGTCCATGATACAGATGATAATTTGCTGACCTTTGGTACTAGTGATACATCTGTGATGGGTTTACACAGTACATCATTCAACAAATAATCTATGTTTTTTTCAAAACAATTGGACTTTCAAAATACTGGTATTTGTCCCCTGCAGCTTTGAGATGGATAATCTCAACATTGAGATCAGTAAAATGAAAAATGACAATGAATGCAAAAATAAGAAAAGAAATCAACTAAATCAGTAGATATGAACCTAAGTGGTTTTTTAAAAAGCACTTTATCCTTTGGGTTGTTTCTGTTTCAGAAACGCCTGTTTCTCATTCTGGGGTGCCACTATAATACACAGCCCTAATCACAAGCATTATGGGTGTTTGGCCAAATATCTCCTCTGTTTTGCGTTAAGAAAGAACACAAGGCAGGCATGTTTGAACTTTATATGTGTGTGGATTTTATTGGGAGACAGGAGAATGCAAGTCAGATTAATAGCCTATAAAAAAGTAACACATTAGTTTGGCTGTTAAGTTATTACGATCAAGCGGTGTTCAATTTAATTTGGAGCACCTACAGAAATCTTCCTACAAATTCACCAGCTACTTACAGACAAAATTTTTCGTTAAGCCAGCTAATGAAGGATGCATTTAGGATCATCCATGTTAGCGTCCAGCCAGTGACCTACTTCCAACAGCCCACCACTGCTCTATTCTGAGACCTAGTGAGCTGCCTACAGAGACATCATAGGCATGTTATCATAGCCAAGAATTTTAGATAATAAAATCTTTTTGTAAAACCTTATTTATCTTGTATGCTTTCTGGAAAATGCAACTCAAACTGCATGTGTTAAAAGGGTAGTTTTATTAAAGGGTAGATCATCCAGTAGTCATGATTTGCTCACATTTATTTGGTTCTGTTGAACACAAAATAAGATATACTGAAGAATCTTGAAAAACTTGCAAACATTGACTTCCATGGTATTTATATTTCCTACTATGTCAACAATGGCAGTGAACACAATTCAGTGAGATGACGGCATATGTTTCTTTCACTATTCCTAAAAAAGTAAAACTATTTGTTGCTCACCTCTCCTTATGCTGCGGCGTAGTTTACCACAAAGGGCATCGATTCGTGGCACCTCAGCATTGTCGTCCAGAGCTCCAGGACTCTGCTCGGGGGAGGAAGGACTCTGTCCACGGCTAAGATCCAAAGGTGGCTTGCTGTTGTTATTGTTGTTGGATGGTGGAGGTGAGATGGTGGGGTTGGCGGAGGTTGGACTGCTTGCTGCAGATGATGAAGTGGTGGACAGATCAAGGATGCCTACTTTTGAGCCAATAGGTGAATTAAGAGAGAGTTTTCTAGTGCGAACTGGAGAGGAAGTACGAGAGGAAATGGAGAGAGGTGGAGGGGATGAGAACTTGCGGCACAGTCTTGGAGATTTGTCATTGACGTGGTCCCCGCTGCGGTTGTTCTGGTTGGTGGCAAAGAAAAGCTCCAGGGATCTGAGTTATAGGAAGAACAGTGAAAGATGGAGTGTAAATGGCACAGCAACACTGGCACGTTCTGCATACTTGCATGCTCCAAGTTCACTGAACATTCTTGTCAAACAATGTGTTGGATGCATTCTACAAGTGGAAACAGGAGGAGATCGGTTGTAGAAGCATGCCTCTTCTGCAGCTCTTAGAGTTTGGGGAAAAACAGGAATTTATGAAGTACATAAACTTTGTAAAATGTTAAATCTGCAATAAGTGACAATCCAGGATTTCAAACAATCTATTTGTGATTTCCAAAATCAGAAGATATAGACAAATATTAACAAAAGCACAGACTAACAGGAAAAATGGACAGAGATGAAAGTGAATGGTAACATGGGTTTGTTACTTTGACTGATCCAGCGCTATCTTCCTGATCTTCAAGCTGTAGTCTGGGCAGATGGATGTAATGGACAAGCGGTCAAATGAGTGATACTGGACCCTGTGTGACAGCAAATTGGGTGAGGGGGTGAGGAACATTGGAGACAACACATTAAACCAACCCAGGCTCATTCTAAAAATGTACAACTACATACAATTCTAAAGAGGGGCAAGTATGTCCCAGGAGGTACGTTTTTTTTGTTTGAGTTTTTTTTTTCAAATTCACCAGAGGGCGGTGTGTATGCTTTTTGGGATCTCAAATTTCTCTCACGAGTACCATTCGCGCCTGCTGTTCTCGCATAAATCCACCAGAGACTTCTATTGGCTGACTGACTGACCAATTGACTGACCCACCCTCCTCCTTCCCTAAACCCAACCAATAGTGTCCTTCCCTAAACCCAATCAATTATTCAAAAGCACAGATTGACCCTCCCACCCATTTCCCTAAACCCAACCGACAGTTTTAAAAAGCAATCCAGAAAATGAATAGCCGTAACCTGATTTTTACCACGTTTTCAGATTTTACCACAATGTCAATTTGTTATTTACATGTTACTTATTATCTGCTTTTTGGAACTGTTTTTCGCCGGACTCGAACCTTGTCGTCGTGATCTACTCCTCTCTGCGTCTCACGTCCACCAAGCTATCTGGACAAACTGGTAACAGCGGGAAAACCGTCCATATGGAGGTAAGTCAGCTGGTAAGCTCAAAACGTAACGGCATCATACGTAGCTCTGGCTACATACAGTAATTTGCGATCTCCAGAAATGTATATATGGCTACGTTTTCAGAATAAGCCTATGTTGCAACCAAAGTCACAACACTCACAATGACAACCTCTGATCAGGAACATCTTCACAGATGTACAGATGATTTGCCTAAAGCACATGGATACTAAATTTTTAACAGCAAATGAGGAGTAATTGTCAAGCAAGTTAGGGTTTTGTAAAAAATAAGGTTTACTAAGCGTGCATAAACTTAAAGAATTCTGTTACCTGACTGGTATGGAAGTAAAAGGCTTCTTGTAGATGTCAGCCAGTTTCTCCATGACCACGGTGGCAGTAGTGAAGATGCGGTAGGTGTGCAGAAATGTGTTGAGGAAGTCTATGGAGAGGAAGCGCAGGTCGGTCAGCCTCTCCAGCAGTCTCTCCACGCTGGCGTAGCGGATCTGAGGAACCTTGCAGGAGTTGAGGGTCTTACTGAAGCAAATGTCAACATCATCTTTATGGAGACGCGCATCAGATCTGATAAGGAGCACAACCAAAGCAACTTTATGGTCTGTATGCTGTACAGTTATGAGGATGGTAATTGGAGAAGTTACGAGGCACTAGTGGAGATGCACTAATTTCAATTTTCCAACAGTCTATACTGATTATAAACTACTACTACTATTACTAATACTACTAGTAATACTGTACTACTAATACTACAAATACTAATACTAACACTACTATTACTACTACTACTACTAAAATTACTACTACTTATACTATTACTACTACTACTGCTACTATTACTACAACTACAGCTAATACTACTACTAAAAATAAAAATATTACTGCTACTATTACTACTAATATTACTGTTTCTATTACTGCTACTACTACTACTACTATTACTACTATTACAGTACTACTACTACTAAAATTAATACTACTATAACTACTACTACTACTACTTCTACTACTACTACTACTACTACTACTACTACTACTATTACTACTACTACAGTTACGACTAATCATACTACTGCTAATAATACTAATAGTATTACCATTACTTCTAATTCTACTATTACTACTACTACTATTACTGCCATTATTACCACTACTACTACTACTGCTATACTACTACTACTACTACTACTATTCCTACAAGTACTGCTGCTTCTAATACTACTACTATTATTACTACTACTGCTTCAACTAGTAATACCAATTCTACTACTATTACAACCTCTACCTCTGCTGCTGCTTGTACTACAACTGCTATAAATATTACTACTAATACTAATACTAACAATAATATCAATAATTTAGGGAACACCTGGGACTAATAACTCAAATTCCAAACTATTGCTTGTGGATAGTACACAATAAGGTTACTACAGTAGTTATGTTTAAGCATTGTATAGAATCTTTGCTTAAAGAGTCATGAAATGCTTAACTCAATTTTCTGACATTTTAACCATAATATATAGGTAAATTACATTTTTATATAGCTTTTTATATGCCATATTCCAGGTTTCTTCATTGCGTCAACAAAGTGGCTTTGATTCTTTTCACTCATTGATAATAATAATGAATTCGCCTGGATTTGAGGATTCTGTTGTGTTATTCGTCTTCCCTTTCCTCTCTTCACTCCTTAACTAAACTCAACCACTTTTGAAATAATATTATATTTTTTAAATAATATATTTTTCCTGAAATGCTTCCTAGACTGGTAGTGCTAACATATTTCCCAGCAGGGAGGTCAATTAGTCCCGGTTGCTTGCCCTTATTGTAGTGTCGCTGAAATGTTTAGCTTGGCCAGATGCTTTTGCACATGTGCTGGAGCCAGTGCTCAGGGCTTTAGTGCATGTTCATTGTGCCTACATAACAAGCTTCAAGCAATATGGTATGTTCTTCTGGGCTAGTTCACACTTAAAGGGCTAAACATTTCAAAAGGGAGATTCTGGTAGTTTAAATATTGTTTTTGTTATTTGCTTTAGATTAAATTATATATTTATATACAATTCTGACTTACTTGATCATATGAGGTACTGTGACTTTTGAGTTCTCCTCAAACACACTGGTCATCAGGCCATTGCAGCGGATGTTATCGATGCACTATATCCCATAAAGAAAAAATTTACAGGAAGAGAGGGAGGAAAACAAAAAAACGGAGAACAGGGAATAACATAATTAATGTGGTCATTAAATATGTTGACAAAATGTAATTTGTTTGTGCATATGGGGGAGATTCAAGGACAGAGAGATGTCTCATGTGGGTTCATCAGTGCAACCCTATTTCTGTCCGCAAGCACAAAGTGATCTCCTCCAGGAACCAGTCTTAAACTCTTTGTTACTCCTGTAAGGTAGTGGTTCATTAACTAGTTATATTAAACAGCTTTGGGTATTATCATTTTGCTTTTTTAGTTTTCAGGCACTATTATTGTCAATTCCAGCACCAAGAACAGCCTTACCTCTGACAATTCTTCTGCAATCTACAACTGACACTGATGTATGTCTCTATAGTGGTTAAACATGAAATATAATTTGATTTGGGTATATCTAATCATTACTCTCTACAATTGATCTTAATCTAAAACTACATTTAACTGAATAAAGATATCACATTTCTCAGTGGTTATTCAAACTAATGTTTCATTAAGATGAAATTAAACATTGTATAAAGAGAAGAAGCTAAATAACACTTTCTCAGTCAATCTCTTTTTCTTATTGCATAATAATGTATTGCCACAGTATAATGCTGTAATTGTAATTCAATGTTTGCTTTAGCTATTATGAGGTTAATGTTTTGATTAATGGCAGATAATTTGAATCCAAGGCAGAAGGAATTAGTTCTCACACAAAAGGGTTTTAAGACAATCCATTGTTGTTTCAAAAAACAGCATTGCTGTGGCAACAAGAACAACATTTTTTCAGGGCTCAATGTTTGACAGGTAGAGATATTTTCTGCAGGGAGCCAATGAGCATGACTGGTTGGTAGTATGCAAATTTAATACAAGCCTGTCATGGTTTTTAGGCGTGTGTGCACTTCTGGTATTGTCTGTGCTGTTGTCACGTGCTAATGTGTTGTCTACCCTACATGCATTTGTTGTGGCGTGTCAGTGTTGTTGTGGTCACTTGGTATATATGCTACGCTGATCAGTTGTTCTGATCAGCCGGCTAGCCTTGGTTAATTCCTACGGCTAAATCTAGGCACCTGTTTTTTATTAGATTGTCAGTTCAGTACAAACATTATCAGGAATCTTGGTGATCGTTCTCTGGATTTCTGGACTATTTGCCTGGTTATTGGCTGACATCTGTGCGCTTTCGTCTCACGTTTCGCCATGTCTTTTTAACTCTAGTTTTCACAGTTTTTGGACACTTTTTGTTCTGTTATCTGGTCAATTAAAACACTTGCATCTTAGTTGTCTTTATTATTTACATGAGCATGACACAAACCTACATAGTAAGACTGGAAATTACTCAATTCAGACAGTTCAGAATTGGGAAACTTGGTGAACTTCGCACACCATTAACATACACAAACATCTGGGCTGGGTGATTAATTCAATTGAAATAACAAACGCAATTGAGCAAAGCTGCAATTGTCATACACGTCTTGTCAAGGAGGCATGGTGTGATTTGTAGTAAATATCCTCCGAAGGGCAGAGGGTGCTCTTGCGGAAACTTACTAACCTGTCCAAAACTTGTCTTGGGGAAATCAGCTGTTGCTGAATAAACAGAAAATTTTACTGCTTTCATTGATTCAGCATGATTAATAAACACACAACTGTGGAATAGTCTCACAGAAGAATTTATCTGAAACACTCGACTGTAGTTATGAGGTAAGTTCGGAGTAAAAACATGTTATTATATGTTTTAATTTTTCATGGAAATTTTACTACAGCCATGGTAAATTGAGAAGTGACACAAACTAATGTCATTTTTGCAAAACGGTTATCTCAATGTCATCATCGACTAAACTGAATTTAAATTTAAAACAATTTATTTATTTATTTATTTATTTTTTATTTTTTGCATAGTTTATCACTGTACTATGACTAAACTCTGTTTCATCTAAACGCCCATGCTTGGAGGTTTATTAGAACCGGCTTTACTGACAAAATGCACGCGAAAATCATCTCAATTAAGAGGCCGTTCCAATATCACTTCTAAAAGCACATAGTAATCCAAACGTAATGCTTCTTTTACCATTTTCAGTGTGCTTGGTGCTCATGCTCTTTTTGTTGATTGTTTATCTTGTCGACCATCATCCGTTTTCTCAGAGGATGACAATCTAACAGAGTGGGGTGGGGTGGGGGTCTAATAATTCAGGGGGTTTAATAACTCTGACTTGAACTGTAAATTCCATAGAAATGATTAAGCTGATCCGTCAGTTCTTGTCACATGACTGCTGCTTGCATGTTGCAATATTTGAACGCCCCCTATATCGACCAGAACTACAAACAGCTTTTTTACATACTACATTTCAGTATCAGGCATCAAACATGCACTCTTAAAGGGTCATGAAACACCAAAACACATTTTTTGAGCTGTTGACAGTCGTATATGTGTCCCACACTGCTAAAAACACTATTAGGACACATATATTTCACTAAAAAGAGAAAATTGGTTTGTTTTTGCGTTATTTTGAGCAAATTCATACTTCCAGTTTGAAACAAATTTTTAAAGCTGCATCACGGCCATGAGATCTTAGCGTGTATTCCAGCATGTACACTGGACGTCTGTACCTAGGGGTACCGCATTACGTCTCTGAGTGTGCTGCATTAATTCATGAGTAAGACTTGGTCCAAACCAATCAGCGCGCTCTATTGTGTGTGCGTGCAAATTAATTAATTAATATGCATGCAGACTGTTTGTACCTGAAGCAGTGTTTAGATGGCAGAGAGACAAAACGTTATGTTGCCAAAAGAAGTGAGAAAAGAAGAAGAATTGTTTGGAGATACGGGTCGTCAGTGTTGCTTTTATAATTTACTGCAGTCAAGGTTTTATTTTAATTTTCCAGCTATAAGAGCACAACTGGACTCACGTGTGGATCAGTGCATGCAACATGAGGCAGAAATACGTTTGTATGGAACATTTTTTACCCGAGAGCTTTTCGGATCTGGAAAATCCGGATTTGCTATTCCTCTCCTTTAAAAAAAGACACAGCTCCAGTATGTGTTGATTGTACTGTCTCTACAGATTTGGTAAGTGTGTGCGATCAGTGCCCTTTCTTTGTTTATTCAGATGGCAAAGTTATATTTCGTACCGTCAGCAGTACTCTTTCAGTGTTTAAAGACAGTCCTTAGTCAAAATGGTTTCTAAGTTAATTAGTTTACGTTAATATCACTGCAATATCACGGACTGAAAGAACCGTTGTAAATGCTGCTCTCTGAGTGTAAACGTGAACACTGCAAGCAAACCATTTCCGACCGTCATGTTGATTTTTCGCCGCATTTTGTAACAGGATAGTTTACACACACGGCTTTCTGACCTACTGAGTGCATCTGAGTTATCAAGAAATGCAGAGGTTTTTTTCTCTTATGCGTTGTGCAGTATCAAACATTCCACCGTCATTGAACACAGTCACTGTCTTTTTCCCCTGCATGTGTGTTTGTTTTTCCTCGGTGAAACTCAGATTTGGCTTCTTACTCACCTGGCTGATGTCGCTGGTCCAAGCTGCTTTCTCCTGACGGGATGGTGCCAGTAGCACCACAGTGAAGGCCGGAGCATCTGAAGGCTCCACCACAATCTTAAAGTCAAGGTGACCGAACACCTGCCCTGAATTCTTAGCTGTGAACACAAAAAAACAACAGAAGTTTACACTTGAGCATGTTGTGATGTTCAAAGGCTTAATTATCCATTATTATAGAAAAATAATTGATCTGAAGGGATCTCTTCTTGGAAACATAATGATGGTGATGTTTATTAAATAAGCTCTTGGGAACCATTTTCAGAGATCATTAGAGGGTCATTGTGATGCAGTTTTGATTTAGTCCTTGGCTCTCTTTCTATACCCTCGAGTGGATAATCAATCCATGACAATTATCATCTTTGCTTATGTGACATTTACACAGCAGGCAGTTTGAACTCTTTTTTTGACCTGTTTATAACAGTTAATTAACCTGCACGACATGAATAATGGCCAATATACAGCTAATGATGCTGGTCTCCACTCATCTGTGCTGATGTGTTTGAAGATGTGCATGAAAGAAACAGACTCACCATCCTCGTCATTGGCATCAGGCTCTTCGATGAGAGTGCACTCAATCAGGGACAGCACACCACCTTGCTGCCGGAGTCAAACCATTAGAAAGAGAGGTTAATCACAAAAGGCACAATCTCCACTACTGCTTTGTCACAATAATGGATTTGTGGTCTTAATGTAGAAAAGTCATTTTTAATGTTCTCGCAAAAAAGGCATGTAGTGCTCGCTCATAAATCTCATTTCGCTTTAGTAATCAGAGAATAATGATTAAAACTGGTAATTATTTTTAACTGGCTAAAAAACAAGGTGTTATTGGAATTGATAAAAGGAGATGAGATTTGTTTGACCCATTAAAATAATAATAATTACTTAGAACAGCAAGGCAATCATTTGCATAAAGTAATAGCTGTTGATAGATAAAACCAAAACTAAATAATGAAAATAATATAAAATGTATATAGTTATTGGATTATAAGGAAACTCAGAGTTAACAAAGCATACAGTTTGTCTACATTTTTGTGATGTATAGACAACATACACTCACCAGCCACTTTATTATGTATACCTTACTAGTACTAGTTAAACCCCATTTTGCATTCAGAACTGCCTTAATCCTTCGTGGCATAGATTCAACAAGGTACTGGAAATATTCCTCAGAGATTTTGGTCCATATTGACATGATAGCATCAAGCAGTTGCTGCAGATTTGTCAGCTGCAAATTCGAATCTCACGTTCTGCTACATTCCTAAGGTAATCTATTGGATTGAAATCTGGTGATTGTGGAGGCCATTCGAGTACAGTGAACTCATTATCATGTTCAAGAAACCAGTTTGAGATGATTCGAGCTATATGACATGGTGTGTTATCCTGCTGGAAGTAGCCATCAGAAGATGGGTACACTGTGGTCACAAAGGGATAGACATGGTCAGCAGTTATACTCAGGTCGGCTGTGTTGTTGACACAATGCTCAATTAGTACTAATGGGCTCAAAGTGTGCCAAGAAAATATTCCCCACACCATCAGCCTAAACTGTTGATACAAGGCAAGATGGATCCATGCTTTCATGTTGTTGACGCCAAATTTTGACCCTACCATTAAAATGTTGCAGCAGAAATCAAGACTCATCAGACCAGGCAACATTTTTCCAATCTTCTATTGTCCAATTTAGGTGAGTCTGTGCAAATTGTAGCTTCAGTTTCCTGTTCTTAGCTGACAGAAGTGGCACCCGGTGTGGTCCTCTGCTGCTGTAGCCCACCCGCCTCAAGGTTGGACGTCTTGTACATTCAGACATGCTCTTCTGCTGACCTCGGTTGTAACAAGTGGTTATTTGAGTTACTTTTGCCTTTCTATCAACTGGAACCAGTCTGGCTATTCTCCTACGACCTCAGGCATCAACAAGGCATTTGCACCCACAGAACTGCCGCTCGCTGGATATTTTCTCTTTTTCTGACCATTCTCTGTAAACCCTAGAGATGGTTGTGAGTGAAAATCCCAGTAGATCAGCAGTTTCTGATATACTCAGACCAGCCCGTCTGGCACCAACAACCATGCCACATACAAAGTCACTTAAGTCACCTTTCGTCACCATTCTGATGCTTGGTATGAACTACAGCAGACCATATCTTGACCATATCTACATGCCTAAATACATTGAGTTGTTGCCATGTGATTGGCTGAATATATATTTGCACTAACAAGCAGTTGGACAGGTGTAAAGGGGCCAGTGAGTGTATTTTATAGCTTATTGAGTTAACAGAACAGCCAATGTGCTAAAATAATATACATTTTTTAGTAAATTTAACATAAAATTGTTTATAGTACTAATTTACAAAAACTATTTAGCTATGAGACAAAAAAAGACAAAAATAAGCCATTTCATTCCAAAAATAGTTTATTAAATTATAACAAAACGCCTAAAACTGTTTGCTTCTTTCAATTCTTTTTAAATTGTCATAAGTCATTAAATGATTGAATAAATGAATACGTCTTTATTAAGATTTAATGATTACAGATGACAAAGGCATTTTTTGTTTAAATATGGTTTATCTAAAACCTTATCATTATACATGTAGGTAAATTCAGCTTCTGAAATTGTGCCAGAGGATTAAAGTCACATTTAAATGCACAAATACACTTCTTATAGCGTAAGAGTAGTGATATGCAAAACTCTGCAAGATTACTTTAGGGAGCGAACAACATGAACAAGGGAAGCTCAAACCTCATTACACATGATTAACCTTTTGGCATCATTACAATTATCAAATAATATGCTGTGGGGTGTCCAAGTTATTGATCCCCAGGGTTTTGTTTCATAATCACTATGCCTTAGCTGCCGCGCTACTTTAAAATAAGAGGGGCTGACATTTTATCTGGTGTGCGCTAAATGTCATTTTCCCTTCGCTTAATTTGTTGCAGTGTTGTGTGTATGTGCGTCACGTACTTTGAGCAGGTGAAGTTTGCCTCCTGAGCTGCGTGTGCAGATAAGGAAGTGCTTGGTAAAAAGGAAGCACTGTCTTTCTCCTTCCTTTTTGAGCGAGAGAGAGCCGAGTCGCACCTTACTGAGCTTCCCTCGCTCCACTGAGGGCAATTGGATCAAAGAGCCTGCAAAGGAGATAGAAATAGCAGATAGAAGTGTTAAGAGTGACACAACTGCAGCGCAAAAGATAAATAGACATCGAAGACACCTTCTCCACTGAACAAAAGTCCACAAGAAGAAAAGAAACGTGAGAGATGTTCAATCAGGAATTCAATCTGAATTCATGAAAGTACTATGTACAGGATATTGACTATGCAAATCAAGTTTTGATGTTTACAATATATGAACTAACTCTTTACTGGCCTTTACATGCAGTTTTCCTTATTCTGATTATTTGCTTAGAAGTGTGGTTATATTCTTCATCATTAATGTTAGACACTCTTCTTGCCCCTGACGTGGAGCCAACTTTTTGATGATCAATATGCTCAAAAATATATGTGAAGAGGTAGCTAATGCATGTAATGTAATGTAATGTAATGTGTATTTATATAGCGCAATTATTGTGTATGGCCATACACCCAAAACGCTTCACAATCATGAGAGTGGGGGGGGGGGTCTCTCCACACCACCACTAGTGTGCAGCATCCACTTGAATGATGCGACGGCTGCCACAGGACAACGGCTATTACCACACACCAGCTATTGGTGGAGTGAAGTGACAGTGATAGAGCCAATTCGGTGGATGGGGATGATTGGGAGGCCATGATCATAAGGAACGATAGAGGGACTTTGGCCAGGACACCGGGGTTACACCCCTGCTCTTTTACGAGAAGTGCCATGGGATTTTTAATGACCACAGAGAGTCAGGACCTCGGTTTTACGTCTCATCCGATAGACGGCGCCCACTGACAGTATAGTGTCCCCTTCACTTTTACTGGGGCATTAGGACTCATGCAGACCACAGGTTGAGCGCCTCCTGCTGGCCTCACTAACACCACTTCCAACAGCAACCTAGTGTTCCCTAGAGGTCTCACATCCAAGTACTGACCAGGCTCAGCCCTGCTTAGCTTCAGTAAGTAACCGGTCTTGGGCTGCATGAGCGATTAGATGTGCCCATGTCATTTACATGCACACACATGATCTCTCTCGTGCATGTACTTCACTTCTGTCTGCCTGTGACTGATTGAAAGTTAAACAGAGACCTAACATGTCATGATGAAAATTTGGTCAAACTAGTCTATAGCCTGCTAAATGATCATGGAATAATCTGCTTTCATCATCAAGCTTCCATGTCATGCATTTAAAATCCTTTAATGTTCGCCAATCCTCTGATCCCTTACATATGTTACTGTTTCATGCAATTATGGTTATAGAGATAATGAGGTTAATTACATTAATGAAAATGTCATGTTTACATGATGTAAAGTTTAAACACAATGTTAAAAAGAACATTCCACGTTTTTGGAAACAGGCTTATTTTACAAGTCACCTAAAGTTTCTGAATCCATTCAG
Source organism: Danio rerio (assembly GCF_052040795.2). Classification (NCBI taxonomy): domain Eukaryota; kingdom Metazoa; phylum Chordata; class Actinopteri; order Cypriniformes; family Danionidae; genus Danio; species Danio rerio. The sequence continues at coordinate 56,596,745 of NC_141025.1, read as the reverse complement.
CAAAACTCTCTGGCAGGAGCACTTTTAGCTTAGCTTAGTTTAGCTTGGATTAGCATAAATCAGTGGATCAGATTAGACCATTATCTCTCTCATATTTTCAAAAGGGAAATTTTTATTAATTTTCCTATATTAAAGCTTGACTCTTCTGTAATTACAGTACATTGTATACTAAGAATGATGAAAAGTGAAAAGTTGCTATTTTAGGCCGAGATAGCTAGGAAGTTGGAACTATACTTTCCAGCATAATAATAAAGTTGCTATATCATGGCTGTAGGGGCTGTAAAAATTAATAAAAATTAAAAACTACACTTAGGTAATATTTGGAAAAAGAAACTTCACATAATAATAATGTTGTCTTCAGCTGTATTTTATTTTTATTTCATTGAATTCAGATGGGGAAAAAAACATGAAAAAATATGTTTTATTGTTTCCTCCACTGCTTAAATTGTTGTTGATGATGATGAGGAGGATGAAGATGTAGTTTAATTTGTTTGTTTTTAAAGACAATCTAATATATTTATCTTTCTTTTAAGAAAGCCCACTGCTTAAAATTTCAAGAACAAAAAATGTCCTTGCTGTAGCCACATTTGAAAGGCTGGAAAGACTGCAGATATCCACAAGATTTTGTCTCTTTTTATTTTGACAATGATTCAGCTTTATTGTTGATCAAATTAAAGCAGTCCATTTTGAGTTTAATGATTATTAATTCATGAATTATGATGTATTTTATTATCACTGTATGTGGGCAGAGACAAATCAAACTGTCACAAAAAAAATTGTTTCATCAAAAAATCAGCAACCCACATTTGCCACATCAAGTTTTATGTATGTGCAAATCGCCTTTTAAAATAAAGTTTCTGGTACAACGTGGCGCCCTCTGGGGGTGGGGGGTAAGGGGGTTTGGGATGATTCTAGGGGCCCACGCTAATTTGGGGCCGCCAGAGCTCTGCTCTTCACTTCTGTCCACAACACCATCCCTACTACCCCACATTTTTGTCTACAACACCACCACTCCCCCTAACCGTGATGTTATAGGGCCCAAATTGGCCAAATGTATCTGTCTGTGGACTGCAAGAAGGGGGCTTGCAGCTACCGATGTCACACAGAATCATGCGAGATGTCACATGGTTGGGTTTAGGGTTGGGTGAGGTGTAGACATTAATAACTGTGGTGGTTGGGTTTAGGGTTGGGAAAGCTGTAGATGTTAATAACTGGGATGGTTGGGTTTAGGTTTGGGGAAGGCATAGACATTAATAATTATGATGGTTGGCTTTAGGGTTGGGGTTAGTGTAGATGTTAATAACTATGACGGTTGGGTTAGGTGTAGACATTAATAACTATGACGTTGAGTTAATGGTTGGGGAATGTGTAGATGTTAATAACTGTGTTGATTGGGTTGAGGTTTAGGTAAGGTGTAGACATTCATCACTGTGATATTTGGGTTTATTGTTGAGGAAGGTGTATCCATTAATAACTATGATGGTTGAGTTAATAGTTGGGGTTGGTATAGACTTTAATAACTGTGATTATGGAACTGAGTTTTGGGGAAGGCGTAGACGTTAATAACGATGGTTGGATTTAGGGTTGTGGTAGGTACACACTTTACACACTGGACACAGTTTTTCTGTATGGTTTTTAATTCCCTAAAGCAATTTTGCTCAGCCTTTGTTGTGACCGAAACATTTTGAGATCATAATACATTCCACACAGAGAGTAATAGACTGAACAGAATTCTCAAAATATATCCAAATAGGTTTTTTGCAGTAAAAACATTCACAAACAACAATCTTGTAAAAAACTATATTAATGTTGATCTCAAGTAACATTGGGCAATAAATTTGTAATTTATATAAAGGAAACACTGAGACACTGTAGAGAAAGGTTTAAGTATTTTTCTCTTAACCCTCTTAATATGATGTATTTTTTCAATCAGTTAGAATTGTAGGTCTGCTGCATGCATTGTGTTTAGCCCACCACAATTAAAATGTTCCTTAAATTAAGATTTTCAATGTCATTTTTAAGAAAGGCAGATTTAGATTAACATACAGTATTATATTTATATGCAGCTTATGTTTGTTCTACTATTGTAAAAAGATCATTGATTTGCATTTGAGTACAAAATGGCTCATTTTGGTGAGTCACTACATAAAATAGAGCTGTTTTTTACTATATATGAGTCATCAAATCCTAAGAAAAAAAAACTGTAGGCAAAATTGGTAGAAAAGTTCACCTCTAAATTTTGCACCTTTTGCTCGATTTTGTATAAAATTGAAAACTTGCAAAAAGAAATTGGTTGACTTTACTTAAAAAATACTTTTAAAGCAACAGGTTTACTTACTTTATTAAGTAAGTAAATAAATGCTGAATGTTGGGATCACACAGACAGAATGTAATATGATATTAAAATGCATTTTGAATGATATTTCCTATTGTCTTGCACTACAGTCATACTAATGCTAAATCCTCTTACACTAAGTTTTGAGGTTCAGGGTCTTTTATACCAAAGGAAAAGCAAACAAAAAATTGTTTTCCCTGTCACTCATTCTACAAAAGTGAGTGTGAACTTTATAACAGCGAACCGATGTCATTTCCTATTCCACACGTTCCATGCAAAAAAAACTCAAGTGCTCGTTATTTCTATAGCTTTCCTCTTTACTGTTACAGGACTGGATTCTAATACATAATAAAACACCCAAACTGAAAACATCAAACACTCTGTCAATACTGGAGACTATGCTGTCCAATTCTGAAAGCATGAATTATTCAGAGCCTGAGGGAATCAAACTAAAGCTGCCACTGTCACTCTGGTGCTTATTCGGCTTAAAGCTGTGTGTCAGGCAGGTGGCATCTGGGGGTGTCAACACCACTCACCTTGTCTCACAAACGTCTGGCTGGTGTCAAGGAGGATGTCGCAGCCCTCCACGATCATGCGCTCAATAGCCAGGTTCTTACGGATGTTTTCGGTATCACTTACTTCATCGTGCATCACCCTGGAACAATGAGAACATGACACTTGCGTCACAAGTCAACACATGAGAAAGTCACGTTATTGTGTTTTGCCACTTTGAGAAAGTCATCCCTGCCAAAACGCACTTGTGTGAAGTGTAAGCGTGCTGTATTTATCGCTACTGCACGATGCCAAGAACAAGAGCATGGGAAATTGACTCAAACAGCTAAAGCATTCATGGTCTGCATTGTTTTGACATGTTGTTCACTGTAAGTATTTAAATGTAAATCAACTGTGATTTTAAATGTAGAGAATGACATACATCATTGATTACAAAAGACCTTCATCAGCTGGTTTGCTGGTGCCATAATAAATAAAACATGTTTTCAGTTTCCATTTACCACATGCTATTCGTAGCAGAATTAATGCAATGTTGAGTACAGCATCCAAAGAGTGCTGCTTTTTGTAAATATGGCATAATTTCTAATGATCTGCACAAAAGGAAACGTGTTTGTAAAGAGAAAACCTACTTAACACTCATATTGCAACAAATCTTGAAAAAATGTATGGGCAACGTTTGCATAATTAAAATTTTGGCCATAATGGTGAACACAGAGGGTCAAAATGGTCAAACATATTTACATACAGGGGTGAGTTTATTTAATGATGGTCTTGTGTGTGTACAGAGCACAACTCACTCCCAATAATTTTGACTAAAACAATATTACTAATCCCTGTTATTAGACTATTATTAGATGACTATTTGATTTTCACTGACAGCCCAAATTAGCCTTGTAAGCCAGGCTGTTTAAATTAGTCAGTTTAACTTAGTTTAAATTAGCAAGGCTTCATATCCATTAGATGTCTGTGAAGCACTCAAAAAAATTTGCTTATGGTGCTTGTAGTGTTCCCAGGTACTATATGTAATGCGATGATGCATATACAACCTATTCAGCCTGATATGATTGGGTTTCAAACTGGCGAATCCAACATACTATGTGGTGCCCTAAAAGCCTTTAACTGAGGTTTATTTACACTGCTTACAGAAGCTGGCCACTGTTACACTTATTGACCATGTTAAGGGCTTAATCTTTTCAGCTTCTGGCATTAATAACACACGCAGCAGCAGATTGCAATAATTTGGCATGTGACTTACTTGGTAAAGCATTTGGTTTTAAGTCAACTATTGGCTTGTTCTTATTGACTGTATATATATATATATAGTGCTTAACATATATGACCCCTCACAAATCTATCTTTTAAATTCATATTTCTAATAGGAAGCTATACAGTATTATATTTGTGAATATACATTAAATTAGTCAGTGCTGAAGACAAATCTGGAGCTTATCTAACAAAATAAGTAACAATAATGATGGAAAAACTAGTGCACCCAAATTTATATGTTAGAGAAAAATATTAAATACAAATTTTAAAAAGAGTAAAAATCAAGAGAAGCAAAAAAGAAAGAGATTTAATTGAAATTGTGTAGGTTGTAATTTTATTTTATTTTTTATTTTATTTTATTATTTTTTTATATTTGGCTTGAATTTAATTGTATTATTTTTCAAATTTTAAATATGTTTGGAGACTAAAATATAATTTTAATAAATATATTCGTTCAATAAATCTGTTTTGTTTAAATGCACTAAAATACATTGCCCACATTCACTGAGAAATGGATAAAAATATTCATTTTCAAAATGAGGTGTACTCAATTTTGCACTGTAAATATATATACTGTATACTGTATATACTTAGATCAGGCATGTAAATAGGATTTAAGCAAGGTACAGATTTAAGGTAGTTTCCTCACCTGGAAAGCTCCTCCAGTTTGGACTTGGCAAATTCTAGACTTTTCCTTTCCACATGCTCATGAGGAGTATGAGCCAATAGCTCATGGAGAGTGATGATGTAACGAGGGATCTGTCAATCAGAGAGACAAACACTGTGATAAGTATACAAAGCAAGTCATTTTTTGACTTCAGAACGTGTGCCCACAGAAAGCCTGTCTCTCAATCAAGTTTTTCATTGTACTGTACATCTCTCATTTCATACATGTCTGTTATTTAAACACTGTGGCTAATTTGATTAGGCTTTCAATAAAGAGTGTAGCATTGTTGGCTCCAATCAGTTCCACTGAGTTTACCCCAACATTGTAAGCCTTGTAAGCAAATCGAATAAACAAATCACATTTGTATATAGAGTTGTAACTGAACAATTTGTTAATATTAAACTGCAATATATATATATATATATATATATATATATATATATATATATATATATATATATATATATATATATATATATATATACTTTATACAGTATATTTGGGTTTTCTCTGGGTGCTCCTGTTTTACCCCACAGTCGAAAGAAATGCAGTAGAGGTAAATTAAATAAATTAAATTGGCCGTCGTATATAAGTGGGTGTGAATGAGTGTGTATGGATGTTTCCCAGTACTGGTTTGCAAGCAGGAAGGGCATCTGGTGCATACAACATATGTTGGAAAAGTTGGCGGTTCATTCCAAAAAGATTTTTTTAAATTGTTGCGAATTTATCAAAACTAAAAAAAAAAACTGAAAATCACATGCACATAAGTATTCACAGCCTTTGCTCAATACTTTGTTAATGCACCTTTGGCAGAAATTACAGCCTCAATTCTTTTTGAATAAGGTGCAACAAGCTTGGCACACCCGTCTTTGGGAATTTTTATTCATTGCTCTTTGTAGTACCTCTCAAGCTCTATCAGGTTGGATGGGAAGCGATGGTGTACAGTAATTTTCAGATCTATCATTTTCAGATGTTTAATAGGATTTAGGTCTGGGATCTGGCTGGGTCACTCCAGGACATTCATCAACTCGTGAAGCTACTCCATTGATATTTTGGTGTGTGCTTTGGGTCATTGTCCTGCCACAGTCTGAGGTCAAGATCACTCTAAAGCAGGTTTTCATTCAGGATGTCTTTGTACATTACTGCATTCATCTTTCTCTTTATCCTGACTAATCTTCAATTTCCTGCTGCTGAAAAACATCCTCACAGCATGATGTTGCCACCACCATGTGTCACTGTAGGGATGGTATTAGCCTAGTGATGAGCGGTGCCTGGTTTTCTCTAAACGTAACACCTGGCATTCACTCCAAAGAGTTCAATTTTAGTCTCCTCAGACCAGAGAATGTTGTTTCTTATGGTCTGGGAATCATTTAGATGCCTTTTGGCAAATTCCTGGCAGAGTGGCTTTCGTCTGGCCACTCTACCTTACAGGCCTAATTGGTGGATTTCTGCCCAGATGGTTATCCTTCTGTAAGGTTCTCTTCTCTTCACAGAAGAATGCTAGAGCTCAGACAGAGTGACCATTGGGTTATTGATCACCTCCCTGACTAAGGCTCTTCTCCCCTGATCACTCAACTTAGCTCAGGGAAGGCCAGCTCTAGGAAGAGTCCTGGTTGTTCCAAACATCTTACACTTACGGATGATGGAGGCCAGTGTGCTCATTGGAACTTTCAGAACCGCTGGAATTTTTTAGAAACCTTCCCCAGTCTTGTGCCTAAAGACAATCCTGTCTCAGTGGTCTACAGGCAATTCCTTTGTCTTCATGCTTGGTTTGTGCTTTGACATGCACTGTCAACCCTGGGAACTTATGTAGACAGGTGTATGCTGTTTCAAATCATGTCCAATCAACAGAATTTACCACTGGTGAACTTTAATTAACCTGGTAAAACATCTCAAGAATGATCAGTGGATACAGAATAAGCTCAATTTAAACCTTCATGGCAAAGGCTGTGAATACTTATGTTGATGAGATTTTTCAGGTTTTTTCATTTGGTCACACTTTACAATAAGGTTCACTAGTTAATGTTAATTAATGCATTTACTAACATGAACAAAAAATGAACAATACATTTACTACTGTATTTATTCATGTTAATAAACGTTAGTTAATGAAAATACAGTCATTAACGAATGAACCTTATTGTAAAGTGTTACATTTTATTTTTATTAATTTGCAACAATTAAAAAAAAAATTCTCACATTGTCATTATGGGGTACTGTGTGAAGAATGGTGAGGAAATAAATTAATTTAATGCATTTTGGGATAAGGCTGTAACAAATGTGGAAAAAATGTAAAAAAAAAGAAGCGCCATGAATACTTTCCGAATGCACTGTATACTGTATATAGGATATTTAAATGTAATATATGTAAAATAGGATGTGCACATGTAATTTAAGTGCGTGTTACCAAATCATGTGAAAACCATATTATAATATTGTTCTGTGCAATACTGTATACATTTGAATTTCATATATTTATGACAAATCTTTAATGCAGGTTTTAGACATGTTTTCTATCATAGCTTCGAAATAGAATTAATTTTAGAAATCTGTTCAGAATCAATAAGAATGTTCAGAATTGATTGTCAACAGAAATAGCACAATACCATGTACTAAAACATCATTGTATGTGCAATGAAAAAAATTAACAATCCCATCTATAACACTAAATAATACACTTTGCCTTGATTCGCTTGCTGATGCTTTCTGCAATGTCCGCTATCCATCAAGTGACTCTATTTATTATATATATAATATATTCATTCGTATGGTTCATTCGCAACATTTAATTCCCGTTTTTAGCTTAACTGTTGAAAAAAACAAAATAAAAATTATGTTAATCTATGCATCTCTGGTTTAAAAAATATATTTCATAAATATTATACCTTTGGTCTTTATATAAGGTGTGATGGTAATATAATTCCTTGTGTGTAACATATAACACAATATAATTTGCAAAATACCAAAATACTGTAGAGACATTTTACATTTGCATATGTCTGAGCAATTGAGATACTGTGTATCAGGCTTCAACAAGTGACAAATGAGGCTTTTAGCAAGTTACAACAATTAGTTCACGCAAATAATTTATGGGAAAACACATTTCTTATTTGTAGAAACATATGCCAGCAATTCCCAATGGCAGTTTAAATTAACTGAACAAATCAGTTGAATTAGACACTAATGAGAATGCGAGAGCACCACCTGAAACATGGGGTATGTGAGGAATGTTTCCAGCATCCGCCCCTCACACGCAGCATTGGATTCATACTGCTTCAGGAGTTTATCAAAGTCCCGATTCTGCTTGCAGTTTGCCAGAACTTGAAGACTGTACTGGTGGTTCCTCACAAACTCCTGATAGATGTTCAGCATTGGCAGCAAGATATCAAAGAGGTCCGCTAAACAGGTGAAAACAAAGTCAAAGTCATTAAAAGAGATTCTTTTATGCACAGCCACATTTGAAAATGCTTATCTGGGGTCTAGGATGTTGGCGTTTTTTTTTTTTTTTTGGTCTGGCTTTCATTGTTGCTGAAGTGTGTGTGTGTGTGTGTCTGTATACGGTGAGATAGGAGGAAGTCAGGCGTCAATGACGGGTTTGATTGAGATGCCGTGCGTCAGCGGAAACGGCTTGTCCTTGATGTGAGTGTCACCCTGCAATGTGCTGTCTTTGTTGGTAGGGTGTTCTGAATAGCTGCTTCTGAGTGCAGTAATTAGCTTTCTGAGAGATAAAAACGTAATGTTTATGACATACCTAGAACCAGCGTGGGCCAGTTTGCTATCCTCGCCTTCAATCCCTGATGGAATATTTCATGTAGAAACATGATTGTCTCGCTGGGGACAAATAAAACATATATACATATACTTATTAGTACAGAAGGGCATTCAAAAGGATGTTCAAAGAGCAAGCAAATCAATAATTTTTGATAATACTATCAGGTTCAAAGCTAAACTTACCCAAACTTAAATGTTTTTGTTAATTTAATGACCATCAGGGCATCAGTATTACATGAGCATTATGCTTTAGAGGTCCCGTGAAGTGCTTTGAAATGTGATTCTACATAGATTAGCCCCTCCCCTTTAAAAGAACAGCCAATAGCGTTTTGTTTTCTCGCTGCTTTGTCTGTGAAAGTGATTGAGCTCAAGCGCATCAAATGAAAAGCAAATGAGAAGCATCTTAAAGGGGGCGGTGCATGTCAGATACTAGAGAGCATTTGATTAGTCAAGATTTGAAGAGAAACTGCAGCATGGGCTGACGTGAAAAAAATCATTAATCTATTCAGGCAAAAGTGACAATCTACAAGCTTTACATGTTTACATCAGTTTAATATTTTCATAACGTGAATTTTGTCACTTTTTTGGAGCACACAATCTAATAGATATCTTAAACCTCACAAACTGAAATTAACATCTAAAAATGTTTTTATTTTATTTTCATGGAACCTTTAAATAATGTTCACTTTCTTGCACAGAATAATCATATGCTTTTATTTTTTTGTTCTCACTTTATTGTACAGTATTAATAATACAACTATGAACTATGAAATTTATATTACTATGAACTTGCATCAATAAACTCATAATTTGCTGCTTTGTACATATATTAATTTTTACATACATAATTTTATATATATATTAATTTATATTAAATCTCTGTTCATAGCTTATACAACCTGTTTCTAATGTTTATAGTACATCCATCTGTAAATATCACCATAGTTTTTCTATAACTGCACTTTATAACTTATACAGTACCTGTACCCTGCACTATGCTTTTTGCACTGCTGGTTAGACCTAAACTGTTGCGTTGCCTTGTACTTGTACATGTGTAATGACAATAAAGTTAAATCTAAATCTAAAAAATCTAAATCTTATTAATAGGTATTAAGGTAGAAGTTAGGTTTAGGTATTGGGTTACATAAGGGATGTAGGGTCACACTTTATTTTGATGGTCCGTTTGTTGAATTTAAGTTACATCGCATCTACATGCCAACTAATTCTCTTTAGATTATAAGTAGACTGTAAGGTTGGGTTTAGGGTTGCGGTTAGGGTTAGTGTAAGTTGACATGTTCTTGCAGAGTTTCTTATAGTCAGTTACAGTAAATGTCTGTTTAGCAGCAGTATCAACAGATATTAAGCAGACAGTCTACTTATAATCAAGTGGACCATCAAAATAAAGTGTTACCAAATGTAGAACACATTATACAATTAATAAGCCACAAGTTTATAGAAAAAATTGGTGCATAAACTGAAGTGTTACCTGATTTTATTTGCAAGAAAAAGTATGAATTGTGAGATACAAACACATACAGTAATTGCAAAAACAAAAACAAAATCATGTCTAGGCATCCAAACGCATTCAGAAACAGGTCAGAAACAGTGGATTGAAACATCCTGAAGGTAAGTAACAGAATTTCAGTTTTGTGTGAACTTACCCGTTAACAGCAAATGTTCAGTTTTAGTTGTATTATTCATATACAGTGCTTCCCATTTGAAATATACTTGCTGTGGTAGCCAGATTGAAACACCTTTTACCCACAGCACATAAAAGGTTAACTATATGAGACAAATAAAACTTAATTTGATATTTAACACTATTTAATTATTATCTGTTTAAAAAAATAAACTGTTTCTCTTTTATGCTATTCAGGAGCCATGTGCACCCACAAACAGGTCAAATCTGCTTCTCTCTATCTCTCATTCAAGTTCAGGTTGCTTTATTGGCATTACATGTTATACAGTATTGCCAATGCATTTTAGATGTATAAAATATGTAATATATTGGCATCATCAAATTAATAAAATATACAGCAAATGAGAAATAATTGACAGAAAAAGAAATAAAAGCAGGCAATATCTCAAAAAAGTATAGTAATTACAAGAATAAAACATGTAGATTATTTAAATAAGACAAATGAGTTGAATACCCATTTCTAATGGTGTACAAATGCTCTAAAGCCAAGTTAGACGTAATTTTGAACTCTACAAGTATTTAGAAAAGTTCTTATAAATCGTTTAGATTGAAGAATTATGTCTTGCTCTCGCTCTTGCTCTAGCTGTCATGGCTGTGTGCATAAAATTAAGGAAAGCTTATTAAATGAAAGCAAAACCAAATCTTGGACATTTTAGTAGATTTAGAAACCCCGGCAAGATGCAAAAAGATGCAAGTCTCTGTGAAACTGCAGAGCACACTGTCTTTGGGAGTGTTGGCAGGTCTTGTGCACACAGATCGAGCAGTATGAAATGGGCAAAGGAGAGAAGATTTTTCACGACTTAATCGATCGCGGATGTTTGTTTTTATTGTGCGGATGCAAAAAAAAAAAGTGTTAAATGATGACAATAATAGTAAAATGTGTAAAAATAAAGAAAGTAAACTGCTATAATATCCAAAATTATATATTTTTTAATTGGTTGTAGCAAGGCTAAAACAAAGAACATTTCAAAACATTTGTAGGGTATAATTAACATACTGTACAATATTCACTACATTTAAATGAAATGTTTCAAAGCACAACACAATTCAGCTAGTCTACCCTACAACATCATTTGGTATAATTATTATAATTTTGATTAAACATGCGACGTGGCAGGTGTGGTGTTGCTGACTATTTCTGTGTTGCAGATAGATGCAAATTAAGTAGTCCTAGCATGCAAACAAGCTGTCACAACACTGCAGTAATAATGTGTCAACACTGAGGCTCTCTTGTATACATATTTTACATAGCCCAGGCTAATCGGGAAAACATGCTTGTGGTTTAATTTCTAAAAAACGATATTATGTTGCTTGTTGCATTTAATGCATCACTTTCAGGGTTGTGTCACACTTGTTGCTTGGTTCAAACAGAGTGCAGTTTATATGAAAAAGTTAATGTTTATGCTTTTCTAAACTACCTGTAGCAATTGGTCTGTGTTCAGATACACTACACTGCAAAAAGCAACTAGCTGACTTTACTTAAAAAACTGAGTAAACCCTGTGGCTTAAAATTATTAAAGCTGCAGTAGGTGATCTGTTAAAATGCTAACCGTTAGCATAATAGCTTTGAAAACACAGTCCCTCCCCTGCAGTAAAAAGCCACGCCTCCTGAAATCACGAACGTGCACATTAAAGATGACAGTAGACAACCCACTAGATCATGTCATTCGCCAGTAAGAAAACTTTATAGAACTTTATAATACTACAATTACCAACGAATAACTGTATTATATCTAGCACATTTTCAGTTGTGTAGTAAGTTAAACTTGTCAAAATGTGAAACATTTCATGCAATAATGTGAACTCCAATATTGATTCAGAATTTTAAAAAGTTCTGATTCAGCATTTGTTTTTGCACAAATGACGGATCTGCGTGAACGAGTGTGCAGATGTGCAAATCTACAAATCTACACAATTATCAGAACAATGGGAAGTATTGGCCCGACAATTTTTAATTGGATGAACATTTTTTTGCCTCACTCAGAATATAAAAATACATAGAAATACATAGAAATTCATTTAGATAATTTACTTTTATCACTACTATTGAACCAGCACAACAAAAAAAAAATGTTTCTGAAGACAATCACCTACTGCACCTTTAGGTAAATGAATTGTTTGCATACTTAAAAAAAAAAAAAGTTAAGTAAAATGTTAAGTTCCAATTGTACTCACCATTTAAATTAAAGTCAGCTTGTTGTTTTAAGGTAATGGTTTTACTCACTTTTTAAAGTAAAGTAACAAACTGATTTTTACAGTGTACGTACATGTGAATGTGAAAGTAACTCAAACCTGGGTAAGCACTTGTTCAGAATGTAGGTAGGCAACACAACATGCTTTTTAGCTGATTAGCAAGTCATTAGTTCAACAAAACACTTTGAGAAAGACCGTTTGATTATTTACATTGCATAAAAGTGATTACAGAGTGAGCATGCAGTGTGATTGTGTTGAATAAGTGGCATAAGATTGGCAAATTAATAGCTAGAAAACAAGCTTTCAGCTTGAAGGTTTTATTGCATTAAAACTCAATGTATTGGGTCTGACATGTGTTATGTCTTCTGTTGACCAAGATGAATGCAAATGCTCTAGGATTTGACAAAAGTTTGTGGTTTCTACAAGTTTTGGTTCTCTTTTATTACGTCAAATTTTACCCAAGCACAACAGTTTATTCCTGTACCAGGTAGACTACTTTGTCTAAAAATAAGTCAATTTGGGGTGCATTTGTTAATTAACTAAGGTCGCAAGTTCTGTTATTACAAACATAGTTTGCTGATTTGGCGTTTCTCGTATCCATCGTTCCAATAAACATTCGCAAACTGCGTCGCAAACTTGTACAACAGCAACTACACCTCTGGAGCTGTCGTTAGAAACACAATTCCTGGTTGTGTTCTATTCCCAGTTATCCCCAATGCCCTATTCATTTAGAAACTTTTTCTGTTTAAACTTGGAATGATTAAAAAAAAAAAAAAACATTTAAGTCATCACTCTTACGTGTAGTTTGCTCTCAAAGTATTTTTACAGTTCAGTTTTAGCGATCTTCATATTGACAATTTCGCTCCCTTGGCAGTGCACTTTGTAAACATTACTGCCATTTTGAACTCATGATGAAAGCTATAGGTGACCTATTATTTAAAAGCAGAATTTACTTTGTCTCCAAAGCTTGTGAAAAACAAAAATATAGCCTACAAGGTTTTAATTTATAGTAGGTTATTTACTACTACATGATATGATCATATGATTATGTGAAAATAAAAGTGATTTGATTTTTTGATTCGATTTTACTAAGAAATGTATATGTACTGTGGGCCTATATAACATATGTACTGTGGGCCTATATAACATATAGTGTTAAGCATGTTAGTTAGAACATGTTAGTTTCAATGTGTCAAATTTTAAAAGTAGAATTTTACAATAAATAACATAAAATAAAATAAATTAATAAATAAACATATTAAATAATAAATAAAGATCCTACTTAATAATAATAAAAATAATAATAATTATTAAGTCAGATTTACAAAAAGAATGTTGTTTTTCAAGCAACCTTGTGTTCTCACAGCAATTCGTAACTTTTTGTTTTGGTGGCCAATTTTTTATGGATTTGTATTTCATTCAAACAATTTAGTATGATGTGATCTTCCACCAATTATGGTTGGGTTTAGGGGTAGGGTTGGGTGCCATGCATCTTTTTTTAAATCGTACATTTTTGTACGACTGCACTTATACAAATTTGTATAAATTAGTCCCAAAATTGACTAAGTGTAAAATAGTTAAGTTTCCAATCGAGATCAGGGTGTTCAAGCCATATAAGTCAACAATTACGCACCTGTTAAGGAATATGCTACTGACATCATCATGGCTTATAGGTGGTTTCTTGGAGCTGGCGGCCATTCTGAGTGGCCTCAGGAAGCAGTTGACTAAAATGGAAAGCTGATGGACGTACTCAGTCTCAGCCTCCACCATGTTGAAGACGATCTGATTCCTCTTCCTCATGCTCTCAGCATGAGGAGAACAGATGTAGTCCTGCACAATAATCTTCCACTTCCTTCTACACAGCCACCCTCGCATGAAGCTCTGGACCTACAGAGACAAAGTGTTTAGGATTATCATTTGTGGTCATTTGAGTATGATGATCGAGATCATGCAGAATAACCTCAGGAGGTTGTTTATTTTTACCTTTTTAATTTTTTTAATATCAGGATCTTCCTCTTCCTGAAATACATGGTAGGGGCGCATTCTTTCCTTGGTTTTGTTCAAGGCTATAATCTTTAAGAGAGAACAAAATACGACATAACTGAGCAACACAGTTTAAAAAAACGCTTGCGAAAGGAAATTGGTGGAAGTGACTGTCAAGATGATTGGGCAGTAAATGGTTGCTTTGATTATAATTTGACAAATCAGATAATGCTTGGGTTTTTAGCGCTCATACTTCTCAATGAAGGATCTGTGTGTCGTAAATTTGGGTCAATGCGACCCTGTGTGGGTGCTGGCACATCAGATATCCATCTAAACTTCCTCTCCATGGACATTTTCCTTCCTTCAATCAACAGCCATCATCAAAAAGCTCTCGCACTAAACCTTTATCGGGCATTTACTCTGGATGCAAATCGGTTAAATGCCCTGCAGCTTATCTCCCAGTATGTGTGGTCTATATGCACAAACCAATGACTTTAGTTTACTGAAGCGCTATTGTGCTTTAAATTCAGGGTAGTAGTCATACTTGTCATATATACAGTTGAAATCAGAATGATTAAACCCCCTTTGAAATGTTTTTCTTTTTTAAATATTTCCCAAATGATGTTTAACCGAGCAAAGAAATATTCACAGTATGTCTAATAATATTTAATTTTTTTCTGAAGTAAGTCTTATTTGTTTTATTTTGGCTAGAGTAAAAGCAGTTTTTATTTTTTAAAACCATTTCAAGGTAAAAATTATTAGCCCCTTTAAGTTATTTTTTTTTCCCGATAGTCTGCAGAACAAACCATCCTTATACAATAACTTGCCTAATTACCCTAACCTGCCTAGTTAACCTAATTAACATAGTTAAGCCTTTAAATGTCACTTTAAGCTGTAAAATCTAATAAAATATTATTTACTGTCATCATGGCAAAGATAAAATCAACAGGGAATAAACAGGGAGGCTAATAGTTCTGACTTCAGCTCTATATTTTTTGTTCATTTCAGATAAAAAAAAATATAAAACTCTTTACTCCTTCTCTGTAAAAGTGGATTATTGTAACAAAATATTTATTATATTGTGATATGTAAGCACACTCTTATTGTTGTAAACTGAGCATT
Source organism: Danio rerio (assembly GCF_052040795.2). Taxonomy (NCBI): domain Eukaryota; kingdom Metazoa; phylum Chordata; class Actinopteri; order Cypriniformes; family Danionidae; genus Danio; species Danio rerio. Next base: position 56,581,196 of record NC_141025.1, on the reverse strand, counting down.
TCATATAAAAAACATAGTTACGTATTAAAATCTTGACTTTATGTTATCAAGTGTCTTTATGTTCCCCAGTAGTAGTCGTCTTTAAAATTTATTTTACAATGTTTTTTTTTCTCCTCATGAAATATTCAAAACTCACAATGAGTTTGAAAACAGATGCTTCTGTTCAAAACAACAAAGCATTGCTCTTGTGGCTTTATCATTTATTCATAGAAGAATACTACTATTATAATCGGCACGCAACCACATAAAACTATTTTGTGACAATTTTTATTAAATATCAGATATGCATCTGAAATGGTAGTGCAAGAAAACCATTATGTACTATCAGATTTATCAAAATTAACCAATAAGCAAAGTCAGCAGCCGCTTAGCACCCCAGAACATTTAGGGCCTCCCATACATCTAAAAGTATAAATTATACACATAACATAATTTTCTATTATAATTTGTATGGTGAAGGTCTAACCAATTCAATTGTAACTTAATTATAACATCTACACAGATTTGTCTTAGGTAAAGATTCAGTTTTAAACAGTTTATTATTTTTGATTTATTCATTATCGTGTGTGTGTGTGTGTGTGTGTGTGTGTGTGTGTGTGTGTGTGTGTGTGTGTGTGTGTGTGTGTGTGTGTGTGTGTGTGTGTGTGTGTGTGTAAAAATGTGTTTGTATTTGTATGTATATATATACACACATTTCTATTAAAGCTATCAGATATACATTATATCCAATATTTATTATATCCAACTGTTAAGATCTTGTCAAACCATATAAGCATTCTAACATTATATATATATATATATATATATATATATATATATATATATATATATATATATATATATATATATATATATATATATATATATATATATTATGTGTCTGAATAATGGAATAATGTTTGCTTTGAAGAAAATGGATTGGTGGATGGATGTAAGGATGGATGGATGGAAGTTTATTTATAAATCATATTTCATATTTCACATTTTAACAATGGCAATTCAAAGTGCTAAACGCAAAATAAAATAATCTTAATCACACATTAAGTATAAGAAATAAAAATAAAAAAAGAATTCAAATGATTAAAAACAGATAAAAAATGTATTCAAACTAGTTTCAGATAGATAGCTACATAGATGCATTAGATACATACTGAGAAGGTCGTATAATCAGCTTAATAACGATAACACCTTCCTCATTGCTTTGCATTGATTTACACTCTGAATTGTGTGTTCACATGCCACTGACCCTGCAATGTCAATAATAGGGCATAATTGTCATCCCCATGGTGACTGGGCCAATGGGGAGCATAGTTCCCGGTAACATGCCTAGGGAACAGAAAAGGTGCAGAGCAGCAGAGATGCTCTTTGGTACACTGGGACCAAATATGCTTACTGGTAACCTTAACAACAAAAAGAAATAGCACAAACTAGAAGAAGCAATAAGATAAAACCACAAGCCCATGTTGTGCTCCATATCAGGATTGTAAAGTCACAAATGCTTTTAGTACACAGGATCATTCAGTAATGGTGACATTTTGGAGACCTGCACTGTTATTAGATTAATGGGATCTAGAGTGGTTCACTGATTCATAAAATTGGACTACACGTTAGAAAACAGCCCATTAAATGGCACAGCTCAAGCATAGACCATACCTCAGCTTTAAGCCTCTCAATCTCAGTGTCTTGGTCCTCCAGTTGTGTGCGGAGCTGGTTTGCTGCCACTTTCTCCGTCTCCACGATTTGCACCAGGTGGATGTATTTCTGCATGAGAACCTCACGCTCGATGATGATATCAGAGTAGCTGGAATATAAGAGTTTGGTTGGTTAAGCACGGTCAGATACTATCAGGCCGCTACTGCATTTGATAATATATCAACAAGCTAGATCATGTAATATTGTTGTGCCTAATTGGTAAACATGAAGAATTCAGATGCAAAAGCCTCTTAATGCTACCAGAAAGCTTGGTCTAAAATGTGTGTTTTTCTACTTATTCCCTGTGTATTTTCAGATATTTCACTGTTTTGATGAATGGGTTTTTTTCAATGCCTTTAAAGTCAAACAACAGCAGAGATGGCAAAAATACACACATCTTAATTAACTTAAGTAAAAGTTCAGATACTCAAGTCTAAATTGACTCTGGTAAACGTACTGACTGCACATTTTTGCTCAAGTAAAAATAAAGAAATACAGCCTGAAATATGCCCTTAAGTAAAAAGGTATAAATTACTACTACCTGAATTAGTTTTACAGTGGTAACTATACTCCATGTACATCAGGTTTAAATTCTTAAAGTATATTTAAACATCTTTTATGTAAAATATCTTACTTGGGACAATACTAAATAAAAAAAAAAAAAAAAAAAAAAATACATATATATATATATATATATATATATATATATATATATATATATATATATATATATATATATATATATATATATATATATATGTATTTTGTATAATCTCTGTTATTTTGTTAAAATTACTCACATGTTGGCACATTCTTTAAGGGGTATGTAAACTTTTAAGCACAACTCCATACATCTGTTTGTTGCCTGGTTTGTTAGTTTGTTTTCAGAGTATTGTGTATATTTTATTTAAGGATTAGGTCATTTGGTGCTGTTATTGCATTTTTGCATATTTTTCACTTAATAAATTCCTAAACCTTGGCATTGTTTTTCTTTATATATATAAATCATGCTGTATAAACACTTCTGATGTTTTAAAATATTTTTTGAACAATCTATCTAACAATAAATAAATGAAGACAAACGTGTGTGCATATGCATGTTAAAACTATGAAACAATATGAAGTCTGCACTAGGAAACATTAACTTTTTGCAAACAAAGTAAAAATACATCTCAGTGCATCAAGCACTCATAGAGTATTTAATTGCTTTAGTAACGGAACAAACATGGTTGTTTAAGTTTTTTCGCGCTATTGGATTGAAAGATCAGAGAAGTACAGTACATCATAATAGGAAGTGGACAAAAGATTTAACCCCTTTTAAATGCCAGCTTTAAACAGAAATGTTAATTGTGTGAGGCTCAAAACACATTAAAACAAAAGTAACGAGCCTAATTTAAAAGTAAAAGTAAAAAAAGTAAAAGTAAAAAGTAAAAAGTTGTCAGAAAAATAAATAGTGGAGTAAAGTACTGATACCAGAAAAATCTTCTTAAGTACCGTAACGCAGTATTTGTACTTCGTAACTTCCCATCTTTAAATAACAGCATATAAACATAGGAGAAAATGCTTATTTTAGAAGAACATTTCAGATGGCATTTAAAGGTTTTTGCATCTGAACTCATCATATACATTCACATGCTCTCTAGAATACTCAGTGATTGGTCAGTCATGACATTTCAAGGTACAGTATGTCTAATGTTATTCCTAAATAACCAGTTATACATCCGGTTACTTCAAATCACCTTGACTGTCAGTGAATACGACCCAACATCCCTGTTTTGGCTGTCTCACCACTGTTTTGGACGGTCTTTTGGTTTTGTTTCTGTCAGCTTACAGATGACAGAATTAATAAACAATTATGGTTTAGAACAATGTTTGGTGTCTAATTTTTACATTTTGTGCCAAGTGGAAGTGTAAATAGTAAGATAAAGTGCATACAATAATTTTTTTTTTACAAAGTAAAACACTTCATTCAATTAATCAATCAATCAATCAATCAATCAATCAATCAATCAATCAATCAATCAATCAATCAATCAATCAATCAATCAATCAATCAATCAATCAATCAATCAATCAATCAATCAATAATAAAGCCTGTCAGGTTTTATTCCACAATAACAACAGCCTGGATGTATTTATCTCCTATTTATTAGTATATATATAATATAAGCTTAGTACATTGGGGTCATAAATAGATATGTTGTTGCAACAACCCTCATTTGGTATTAAGGGGGAAAAAATGTACCAAAAAAATCTCCATCACAATATATTACCATCAGCAGCCTTAACCGCTGACACAGGCAGAATGGACTCATGCTTTCATGTTGTCTATGCCAAATTATGATCCCATCATCTGAATGTCACAGCGGAAATCAATACTCATTCAACTAGCCCACCCTTTTCCAATCATCTATTGACCAGTTTTCATGAACCTCTGTGAATTATAGTTAGCTAACAGGAGTATCACCATTCCTGTGTTCTATTGCCAGTTCCAACGTTCCAACGAATGATTTCAAAAAAACATTAAAGCCGTCACTCTTATGTGTAATTTGCTATCACATTTCACAAGTATTTTTTACAGTTCGGTTTTATTTCAAACAGCGGCAACTTAGTGAATATTAAGTAATATTAATGAATATTACACCTGCTCAATGAAAATCAGATGATTCACTACATTAATAAATCTGACATAACTTAATCAGAAATCTAAAAAGGAGAGAAAAAGAGTAGACATCAATAGCAGCAGATAACAGTGCAGTACTTATTTTATAACTCTAACAGTGCCGTCTTGGTCTAGTGGTTAGCACTACTCAGCAGGATATTTTTTTTTTTTCATTTTTAGTGTTAAGACAAATAATACTATTTGGGTTACTTGTGTAGGGGTACATTTTTGTGTGTGTGTGTGTGTGTGTGTGTGTGTGTGTGTGTGTGTGTGTGTGTGTGTGTGTGTGTGTGTGTGTGTGTGTGTGTGTGTGTGTGTGTGACGCTGACGTCCGTTACAAAGGACCTTGAAGAAAACGTGTTAGTGTCATTAGAAACTGAATTGTAAATAACGTTATTTTAATATAGTCAGTCGTCGATTGAGGTGGGCCGGTCTAAGGCTTGAAACTCCAGAGCTAAAAAGGAGTCCCACTCCGGCCCTGGCTTAGCCTCTTTATTAATCCAGGGTCGCCACAGTGGAATAAACCTCCATCTTATCCAGCACATGTTTTATGCAGCGGATGCACTTCCAGCTGCAGCCGTTCTATGTGAAAAATACATACACACTCATTCACACTCATACTGTACACTCATGCATACACAATTTAGCCTACCCAATTCACCTGTACCGCATGTCTTTGCACTGTGGGGGAAACCGAAGCACCTGAAGGAAACCCACATGAACGCAGGGAGAACATTCAAACTCCACACAGAAACGCCAACTGACCCGCTCAACCAGCGACCATCGAACCAGCGACCTTCTTGCTGTGAGGCAACATCACGACCTACTGCGCCACTGCGTCGCTTACTAAAACTAATATTGAATTTAAAAAATGTGTGTGTGCATGTAAAACAATTTGCACAAAAACCTTATGGGGATTTTCTTTAAAGAAGTTGTTAGTCCACCTAGTTTAGAGCATCTTTATAGACATTTTACATTATAACTAATGTGGTTCAAATGATGGATCTGCAACAGAGAATCTACAGTTTTGGGAAACACTCATCACTACATCGTTCTTTTCCCAAGCGATGCATCGTACTAGTTCAGCCATGAGTTATGTTGTTGTTTGGGAAATGCACCCTTGGTCATTCTCCTCTGACCTATGGCAAATTTTCCTACAAACTAAATATTTTCTGTTTTTCAGATGTTTCTCTGTAAATCCTAGTGTTGGTTATGTGTGAAAATCCCAGCAGATCAGCATTATCTGAAATACTGAGACCAGTCAATACTGTATTAAAGTCACGTAAATGATCTTTGCTTATCATTCTGAAGGCAGATGATCTTGACTACGCCTGAAAGGAAAGTGATCAAAGCTTCTGATTAATTTCATTTAACATTCATTCATTCATTCATTTTCCTTCGGCTCCTTATTTATCAGGAGTCGCCACAGTGAACTGCCAACTATTCAGGCATATGTTACGCAGCGGATGCCCGTTGGCCCGTCCATGCCAACACAGGGAGAACAAGCTAACTCAACACAGAAATGCCAACTGATCCAGCCGGAACTCAAACCAGAGAGGCGACAGTGCTAACGACTGATTGATTGATTGATTGATTGATTGATTGATTGATTGATAAAACTTGCCAGAGTTACTGCATTGTGTCATGTGACTGAAAACTATGTATGTGTGCGCAGATTCCGTTTGGGCCTATTGATGACCTAGTCTTGGCTTGAAAAAAAACTTAGTCATGTGACTGAAAACTATGAATGCACACTCTCTGATTCTCTTTCATGCGCTCATCTAATAAATATTTTTTATTCTTTTTTACTACGTTTTATTCTCGTCATATTGATCAAACTTGCCTACAAATATCTTAACAAACAAAGGCATTAAACATGCATCATAATTATGTCGTTAGGTGTGATGCACCTTATCTTTAAGTATTGTCCATATTTTATTTCCAGCTGCATTTAGATGAACAATGTCAGCCTGTTTGACTGAAGGCCAGTACGGCCTGTCCAGATGTTCAGAGGCACATCTGCTCATGGGGAACCCACTAATCCATTAGATTCAGCCCATCTTCCTAGTGACGCAACACAAATGTACACTGCAGATTGAGCATAAATCTGTATAAGAAGTATAAACCTCTGCAGTGTCACCATGAGAGTGGACTAAATCTCAGAGGGTTTTTGTGTCTGCAGATTATTACGTGTATTTGTGTGTGTGTGTGTGTGTGTGTGTGTGTGTGTGTGTGTGTCTGTGTGTGTGTGTGTGTGTGTGTGTGTGTGTGTGTGTGTGTGTGTGGGGTGTGTGGGGTGTGTGTGTGTGTGTGTGTGTGTGTGTGTGTGTGTGTGTGTGTGTGTGTGTGTGTGTGTGTGTGTATGTGTGTGTGTATGTTTGTGTCTTAGCTGAGGTGCCTAAAAACAACAACATCAGAAACATCTGAAATGACTAGTTTGTTCCACCCTTGCTGACCTAAAAATACATAAAATTGCATTTGATTGATTGCTTAAAATTAACTGTATCATTTATCATTTGTAATCATTTCAGTTTTAATCATTTCATCAAACCGGCGAGGCAGTGGTGCAGTAGGTAGTGCTGTCGCCTCACAGCAAGAAGTTTGCTGGGTCGCTGGTTCTAACCTCGGCTCAGTTGGCGTTTCTTTGTGGAGTTTGCATGTTCTCCCTGCCTTCGCGTGGGTTTCCTCCGGGTGCTGCGGTTTCCCCCACAGTCCAAAGACATGCGGTACAGGTGAATTGGATAAGCTAAATTGTCCTTAGTGTGTGTGTGAATGTGTGTGTGGATGTTTCCCAGGGATGGGTTGCGGCTGGAAGGGTATCCGCTGTGTAAAAACTTGCCGGATAAGTTGCCGGTTGATTCCGCTGTGGCGACCCCGGATTAATAAAGGGACTAAGCCGACAAGAAAATGAATGAATGAATGAATGAAATTCCTCAACCTAATAAATAATTAAATTAATAGTAAGCAATAATTTTTAATGCTATGTTTGCTATGTTTCTTTTAGCATTCAGCTGGAAGTATTTATTTATGTATTACTGTGGTACATACAGTTGGAGGTTAGAAAGTAACTGTACTTAAATTACCTTTCTGCTAAAAAGTAAAGTAAGGGATTACTTTTCATTTTTAGGTAATGTATTTACAATTACATATAATGTACTTGCAATACTTTAAATGAATGTAACAGATGTTTAAAAATCAATTCATTGAAGCAGAGTAATTGTAGTTTCGTTAATTCATTCAATTATTTTCCTTCAGCTTAGTCCCTTTATTCATCAGGGGTCGCCACAGCAGAATGATCCACCTACTTTTCCAGCATATGTTTTACACATTGGATGCCCCTCCATCTGCAACCCAGCACTGGGAAACACCAATAGACACTCATTCACACACACATACACTACAGCTAATTTAGTTTATTCAATTTACATATAGCGCAAGTCTTTGCACAGTGGGGGAAACCAGAGCAGCTGGAAGAAACCCACACTAACGAGGGGAGATTATGCAAACTCCACACAGAAATGCCAACTGATTCAGCCGGGACTCGAACCAACTACCTTCATGCTGTGAGGCCACAGTGCTAACCACTGAGCCACCGTTTCGCCCTGTAGTTTTATTGTACAATAATATTTTGCACAATAATTTTAGTCCTCAAATGAATGTTATATTTTAAGAAACCTAATTTATCAAAAAGATTGGACATGCTTTAGAAACAATGACTTGTATGAGAAATAATTTCATGAAAATATAAGGTATAGATTCAGAGAAGAAGAAATGATGTGTATTTACTATAAATGTATTTTGTTGCTATTAAAATATGTAGCATAATCAGCTAAAGAATGTTAGACTTTCAAACCAATATACAAAAGCTTAAGAATGTATGAAATAGAAACTAAGAAAACTGTCAATATATGGTACTCTTTATAAGAAATATGTGCCGGATCCAGTAAAACATGAACACGCATTTCCCTTCAGAACTAATGGAGCGTTTTCTGTAGTTTGCAAAATATGTATTTAATTGTGTGTTGTAACCGCTCCATGTGGCTTGCAATTACTTACCTTTTATAGATCAGTGCTTTTACTGTATCTCTCAGGTTATATCTTTATAGGGCTAGTCACATTTTACATCCAAAACCCACATGCTTCTTCCTTTATCAAAATACTTTTCTGAACTTGCAATCCTATGCCGTTTGCCTTAGCTATGGCCACCATCAGCTATTTTTCACACGCACAGAACGTTCAATCTTCAAAATAGTTGAACTTTCGCCACTGTGTGGATTTATATTAAATTAACAATTGTCGCTGTTATTACTTGGGGCTAACTAGTAACTAGTAGGCGCAGAAGGCCGCTACTGGCCCATAGCTGATAACCACTGATAAAGCCGATGCAATCCAGTGATAACATTCGAATCGGCTGCCCAAATTCAACCAATCTCTAAAATGACTTTTAAAAATCTGTTTGAAAATACCGCAAAAGTATTATTCTTATTTGCTTAAAAGTATTCAAGTTGCTAAAAAGTCTTATCTTGCCTGAGGCACTAAAGAAGACGGAAATGTTGCATCTTAAAAAGCAAAAAATAGGTGCATGATGCCTCTGGCAACTGTGTTTCCACAGTCTGATATTACAGCTTAATATTCAGTCTTGCTCTAAGGCAGATCTGTGATACAACAAATAAAGCGGTTTAAGCTTTCTTTGGAGGTTTGTCTGTTGGAGATGAGATGTATAAAACATGACTGCGAAGTTTTATCTTAGGCTGCACGTCTGAGCACCGAGGAGAGAAGAACAACAGTGCTGTCAACCTCAGCGTGGCTTATTTGTTGCTGTGCTGCTCTGCTGTGACAGGGATAAATGCACAATGCGCTTGACTTAACCCGCTCTGATGTGTCTCTTTCTTATTATGATGATTTCATTTTTTCAGCCTGAGAGAAAAGCTTCTTTAGTGCGGCTAAATATTATCCTTCATTGAGCAGGAAAGAAAAAAATGGCACGCACTGCCACATTACCTGGCCTGCTGGATGGCTTCAACCCATTCATCACAGTCAGACTCTTCTTCCGTCCGTAGCTCCAGAGGCTTCTGTCCATCATGGCCGAAGACCACAAGGAAATATTGCTAGAAAAATAGACAGAAACAAATTTTAAAAAGGGACCTACAGTACAAGCCTGCCTCCCTGTGTGTGTACAGGTATTTGTGGTATACAGGGACACAAAGTTGAAGACTTACAGTGCTCAGCATATATAAGTACACTCCTCACATATCTATCTTTTAAATTAATACTTCTAATAGAAAGCTATACAATATTTTATGTGCATATACATTATATTAGTCAGTACTGAAGCCAAATCTGGAGCTTATCTAAAATAACTTACGATAAAACTAGTGCAGATAAATTTATGTTATAGAAAAAAATAAAGTAAAAATTTTAAAAGAGGAAAAATCGTTTATTCATTCATTTTCTTTTTGGCTTAGTCCTGTTATTAATCTGGGGTCACCACAGTGGAATGAACTGCCAACTTATTCAGCACATGTTTTAACCGCAGATGCCCTTCCAGCTGCAACCCATCTCTGGGATGACATCCATACATGCTCATTCACACTCATACACTACGGACAATTTAGCTTACCCAATTCACCTATACCGCATGTAAAAAAAAAAAAGGTGTTTTATGTTCCACAAAGTAGGGCAACATGGTGGCTCAGTGGTTATCACTGTCGCCACAGGGCAAGGAGATCACTGGTTCAAGTCCTGGCTGGGTCAGTTAGCATTTTTGTGTGGAGTTTGCATGTTTTCCACATGTTCCTCTGGGTGCTCTAGCTTCCCCCACAGTCTAAAGACATGTGCTAAAGGGGAATGGAATAAGCTAAATTGGCCGGAGTGTATGAGTACAATTGAATGTGTATGGGTGATTCCCAGTACTGGCTTGCAGCTGGAAGGGCATCAGCTGTGTAAAATATGTGCTGGATAAGTTGATGATTCATTCCGCTGTGGCGATCTCTGATTAATAAAGGGATTAAGCCAAAGGGATATGAATGATGTTCTACAAAATGCAATGTTTAATTTAAAAACTGTTTAATTTCTATTACTAGAAAAGCAGACTCTCAACAGAGTTTAAATTAGGTTATATAATATTTATACAAGAACAAACCAATTGTTGAAAAAGAAAAGCAATTAATTAAGAGATTTAGGCATTATTTTGTACCTTATTTGTGCCTAAATTAAACAGTGTCTCCCACGAACAAAACAGCACATGACACCACAAAAGGCCTCCTTTTACATATTCACATCAGAGCACTTGTTCTGCATTACAGACTGACAGAAACACCAAGCTTATACTGGCAACACACAAATGCACACAGAATTTGTCAAAAAAAAAAATGACATACAGGTTTATGAGAGTCTAAGCACTGTACGGTTTCAGGCCATCTGCAATGCAAATAAACACACGCAACCGCTGAACAGCAGGTGTGAGAGCAGTTGAATCAGCTTTTGTCATAATGACCTGAGGGAAAATTCATATTTTGAGTCGGTTATAGAATGTGTGTGTTCAGTCACGATGATGAGCTGCTTTACACGGTATAGAAGACCACACTTAGAATATCACACATTTAATATCCATTGTTTAGTAGAGACTGATCTTATTTATTGCTTTTTTTAATTAGTATAAATATTTTAGATTAACTTTTTATGACAAGAATAACATGGAAATGTAGAAAAACAATAAACAACAAAAGAATAAAATACAAAATTTTCTACCTCCTATTATAAGTTACAGTTCCACTCAAACTCAAAACCCCGTACACACGCAAACTCACACACGCACATACATACAAAGGCACGCATGGGAACAGTCATATTCAAATGCAAATGTACGTTTTCTTGCAGTTGGAAATTAATCAACTGTAACATTCAACCATCAAAACATTTTTCTATTAAGAAATGCAAGCAATCGGGAAGTAGTGTATGAGTGTGAATGAGTGGGTATTGATGTTTTCCAGTGATGGGTTGCGGCTGTATTTGCTGCATAAAACATATGCTGGATGAGTTGGCGGATCATTCCGCTGTGGCGACCCCAGATGAATAAAGGGACTAAGCTAAAAAGAAAATAAATGAATGAACATTTCCCATTATTCATTCATTCCTTCATTTTCTTCTCGGCTAAGTCCGTTTATTAATCCGGAGTCGCCACAGCGGAATGAAACGCCAACTTATCCAGCTTGTTTTTACGCAGCGGATGCTCCTCCAGCGGCAACCCATCTCTGGGAAACATCCACACACACACACACACTACAGACAATTTAGCCTACCCAATTCATATCTACCAAATGTCTTTGGACTGTGGGGGAAACCGGAGCACCCAGAGGAAACCCATGCGAATGCAGGGAGAACATGCAAACTCCACACAGAAATGCCATATCTATGTGTATAAAGTAGCTTTTGTAAATTGAATTTGATACACACACCAAAATGGGACATCATACAAATGACATATACAAATTTAGAGTGTTCAGCATAAATGAGTACACCCCATTTTGAAAACATATATTTTATCCACTTCTCAGGAAATATAAGGAATAATGGTGGGTGCATTTAAACAATACAATTTTCTTAAACAGTTATACGCATTAAAATAAGAGTTTGATCACCAAACATCTTTAGGAATAAAAAGAGAATTCATTTAAATTAAAAAAAAGTCATTGTAAAAAAAAAAGACTTCTCCTGATTTTTCCTGTTTATTAAAATGTTATTTTATATTTTCGTCTAAAATATTTAGTTTTGTGTCATAATTTTTGGAAATTGATTTTAAGTTGTTTTTTTTTTTTTTGTGAGATTAGTTTTTGCTTTTGCTACTGACTAATCTAATGTATATGCACAAATATTATTGTAAAACATCCTAAAGAAAACATAATTTAAAATAGAGATCTGTGAGGGGTGTGCTCATTTATTATTCATGTTGAGCACTGTATACTACTTTGTTTTGTTATGTCCCAAATGTTTTGGGACAATCCCTTAAACATTGAATTTAGATGTTTAAATCACTTTAGGTGTATAAAATCAGGTTTCTATGCATGCAGACTCCTTCTACAAACATTTGTGAAAGAATGGGTTGCTCTATGGAGATCAGTGAATTCAAGCATTGCCTCCTGTGCAAAAAGTCAATTTGTGCAATTTCCACAGTCAACTTTTACTGGAATAACAAATTAAAAGCAACAGTAAACAACAGCAACTCAGCCATGAAATGTTAGGCCGCTTCAAACTACAGAGTAGGATCATTGAGGTGTACAGTGAGCACAAGTCACCAACTTTTCTTCGGAGTCAAACGAGACCTGCATTAAGACCACATAGACAAACTTCATGTGGACTCGAGATTAGCTCAGGAATAGTGCATAGAGAGCTTTATGGGTTTCTATGGCAAAACAGCTGCATCCCAGGCCTTGCATTACAAAGTGCAATACAAAGCAGTAGATGCAGGAGTATAAAACACAACGCCATTGGACTCTAGAGGCAGAATGTGATCTCTGAAGTGATGAATCACACTTCTCTGTCTGACAATTTCAAGGGCTGAAACTGTTACTTGGTGGTTGTCAGGAAAATAGTACTCGCCTGACTGCACTGTGCCAAGTGTAAAGTTTAATAGAAAGGGGGTTACGATGTGATGTTGTTTTTCAGAGACTGGGCTTGGTGCCTTATGCAGAGTTCAAACTGCACCATTTTAGCATGAGTTTTATGAAATCACAGACAAACACCCAAAATCAGAGGCAAGCTGATGCTTGTTCACACAAGTGACAGTCGCACAGTGTGAATTATCAAAGATGTGATGTGAGACAATTGCCAATGTGTTGCTGATGTCCGTGAAATATTTGGAATGCTAAATATCTGGACCTGTCAACGATTCAAAACCATCATGTTGAAATGAGACTGAAAAACACATCAACGATAGCTTACAACCAATAAAAGAGCGTGATAACAATAACATTTAGTAAAGTTTCACAAACTAATTTCGGAAGGAGCACATGATAGGGTTGACTGCAGCTGATTTATATCACTAAAAACTAACTAGCCAATCGGATCATTACAAATTTAAAATAAATATCCAGTCTAAACTTTATTCCTCATCTTCGTTTTTCCCATCCATCCTTTCTGCTCCCTCCTTAAGTGTAAGATCGGGCGATATGGTGGCTCAGTGGCTAGCACTGTTGCCCCACAGCAAGAAGGTTGTTGGTTCAAACACTGGCTGAGCCAGTCAAAACTCTCAGAGCGAAGTTTGCATGTTCTCCTCATGTTTGCATGGGTTTTCCCCGGGTATTTCGATTTCCTCCCACAGTCAAGACATGTAACAAAAAAAAGTTGCAAAGACCTATTATGTAAACACTGGCACAGTTGTCAGTCTATTTTTGGGAAGTTATCGAGAACTACCTGATCTCATATCCCTCCTAATGCGACAGTGCGAGCTACTGAGCCACTGTGCTACAAATTACTTAATGCATAAAATACTTATTGCAGAGTACCATTTTTACTCTTGCATGAAGTTTTGCTTTTTTCTGTAAACAGAAAAAGCAACTGGATGCTACCACAGATAGTCATGCATTGTGAAAACAACAACCCAACATTTTTTGAAAATTATGCTGTGTGAGCTCACCACAAGTCCAAGTAAAAGTAAGTCCTAATGCTTCAGCATGCCATTATCATTCTCCCAACTTAGCGTAACAAGTGCACAAAGCAAGGTAAATAAACATGAATTAGAGAGTTTGGAAAGGAGGAGAATGACTGACCTGCACAGAGTCCTGACTTCAATCTAACAAAACACATATGGGATAAATTAGAGCAGAAAATGTGAGGCAAGTTTTCTCATCCAAAATCAGTTCCTGACTTCACAAATATGCTTTTCGAAAAAAAAAAAAAAAAAAATCCCACACACCTTTAAACACCATTCTAAACCTTGTGGAAAGCTGTTGAGCAGTTGAAGCTGTTATAGCTGCAAATGGAGGCCAATTCCATATTAAAGTCTACAGATTAGCATTGAGATTTCATAATAGGCACTGTAATGTTATGGCAGAGAAAGCTAAAATGCGATCCAAACGCTGCTATTTCCACAGAGCTTGTTCTGTTTCTGTTTAGGTTTCCAAAGAAGACGACACAAAAAGAGAAGTGCTTACAATGTCATTTGAATTATGTTGCGGAAAATTATACAAAAAGAAATAGCTAGCATTTGACAAAGAACAGCTTCTAAAATATGTTCCAGTTCAGTGCTGCTCCAACAATAATAGAAGTAGCTGTGGATTGTGAGCCACAACCTGTAAATATTTCATTTGTTAAAATTGGTCTATACATTCATAGTTTCTAGTGTTAACGATATGTTATAGCAATGATGTAAGCAAGGATGTAAATAATTGGAAATGCTGTTTGGCAGAGTTAAAAATTTAGCTGCAAATGCATATTTATCTGTTAAACCCCTGTACACAACCACAAGCTTTTCCAGCACTGCAGTGTCTCTCTATGCAGCCGTTTTTCCTGCTTTCTACATCTCAAATACTCAACTCGCAAAAGATATGTAAACGTTTCATAGTAAGGCTATGAAACTGACATGGCTACACTGACTGACAGTATTTATACAGCAGAGACACAGCGCATGCAAGCAGAGGCGTAACTGGACGTGGCGCTTTTCCTGGTGACATGGAGCCGATCAGACCAATCAGAGCCTTTTGAGGCCGGGCCTTTCAGAGGAACTAGGAAATATGACAGTCATTTTAATGTTAGCTGAGTAGCTGTATATAATCAAAGTAAGATATATGTAAAAAAAAATAAAATAAAATAAAAAAACCTTTACAAATGAAGCATGAGCAAACATTGCTTTGCATCCTATAAACACAACCAAGCCTGCAAAATACACTCTGGACCATCCTTTTAAAATATAGTAAATTTCAGATTTAAACAGATATAGAAGACAGCTTATTTGACAGTTCCCTAACAATACAGTCTGGCTCATTCTTGAACAGCCAAACAATAAACAACATCAATATTAGAAGCACCTAGCCTTGTTTATATAGGGGAATGAACTATTACTGCAGCTCTGTGTAAAACAAACACTTTGCTGCTTAAAAGCCATTATTAATGAAATATCAACTGCATTAAGGCAGACAAACTTCTCCAGAAACATTACTGATCATATCTTGACATCTGCTTAAAATAGAAGAGGTGAAGTTTGGCCTTTTTGAAAATCAACGTCAATTCGAGAAAAAAAAAACACTCAAATGAAACTGAGAAAAAGCAATCACAGTCTAAATGCTTGAAAGCTTATAATTTCCATCCCTTGGAGCCTGAATTAGCATACACTTACAACCCAATGGGAAATAAGTCCAAGACATATAAATAATCAACAGCAGATTTTATTATTTCATTAGGACACTGTTATGCATTTAAATACAATCAAGAGGTCAGCAAGCAGAACATATTGTGGCTGCTTTTGTATCCAACATTTGCATTTACATTTACAGTTACATTTAGTAATTTAGCCGACACTTTTATCCAAAGCGACTTATACAAATGAGGACAAGGAAGCAATTTACACAACTATAAGAGCAACAATGAATAAGTGCTGTAGGCAAGTTTCAGGTGTGTAAAGTCTAATAAGGAAAGCATTAGTAATACTTATTTATTTATTTATTCATTTATTTATTTATTTTTTTTTTTTTGTAGTTAGTGGAGGAGTCAGAGAGGGAGTTACATATTAGTAAGAAAAGTGGAGACTAAATAGTTTTTAGTCGCTTTTTGAAGACAGCGAGTGAGTCTGCCGTTCTGATGCAGTGAGGGAGTTCATTCCACCAACTGGGCAGATTGAGCGCGAGCGTTTGGGAAAGTGTTTTCTTCCCTCTTTGGTATGGAACCACGAGGCAACGTTCATTCACAGAACGCAAGTTTCTGGACGGCCTATTAATCTGCAGAAGTAAGAGCAGATAAGAAGGGGCGCAGCCAGAAATCGCTTTGTAAGCAAACATCAGTGCTTTGAATTTGATGCGAGCAGCAACTGGCAGCCAGTGCAAACGAATGAGTAGCGGAGTGACATGTGCTCTTTTAGGTTTGTTAAAGACCACTCGTGCTGCTGCATTCTGAAGCATCTGAAGAGGTTTAATAGAGTTAGCTGGAAGCCCGGCTAGTAGAGAGTTGCAATAGGTAGTCCAGTCTGGAAATTATTTGAGTCGATTTACCTCACATTGACTCAAATAATATAAGCTACTTTGGCTGGTTGTCCAAGTAAACAAAGCGAGCTCAACATGTTGCTTTTTGAGTTACCATTATACTCGCAAGAAGCAGACAAAATACACCACAAATGTTTGAGTTGTTTGTGATAGGCATGCATGCAGTATGTACTTATGAGATACTGTATAAAGAACTGTTTGTATCAAACAGCTTGTTTACAGATGTGCATGTGTGAACAGTATATATTTTTGCACATACAGTATATATAATCTCAAAACTGCAGTTGAAGTCAAGTTCAAGGGATTAAGCATTCAGCGTTTTCCAGCACAGACAGTCATGAGAGGCCTTATGTAACCCTCCCTAGATCTATTTACAGTCTCTCAGGCTGACAGCCTCTCTGGACGGCCTCACTCCTCTCTGGGTGTTTAAGTTGCTTGTAAACAGAGGATAAAATCAGCACCAGGCATACTTTTGATCTCACAGTACATACACAAAAACCTTGGTATACTGATAAAACTTAAGTATCTAAATGCACCAAATGAGGGTGGATTCAGTGTCCAGCAAATCTACTTCAACCTAACATTGTGGCAACTGTCACACTATAGTACAACCCCAAATCAGAAAAGGTTGGGACAGTATGAAAAACACAAATAAAAAAGAAAGTTCTAAAATTACTTTGACTTTTATTTCATTGCAGACAACAACATTATTTAATGTTTTCCCCGTCATTTATTATTTTATTTTATTTTTTTATTTTTTGGTTCTTGCAACACATTTAAAAAAAAAGTTGGAGCAGTCAAGCATTTTCCACTTTATATTGTTGTCATTTCTTTTCACAACACTTAAAAGACGTTTATTAACTGAAGACACCAAGTGATGAAGTGTTTCAGGTGTAATTCTGTCCCATTCTTCTTGCAAACAAGTCTTAAGGACGTCAATAGTGCAGGGTCTTCACTGATGCATTTTGTGCTTCAAAATGCACCACACATTCTCTATTGGAGACAGGTCAGTACTGCAGGCTGGCCATTCCATTACCGGTATACTCTTCCTTTACAGCCAGGACTTTGTAATGTGTGCAGAATGTGGTTATGCAATGTCTTGTTGAAATATGCATAGGTTGTTCCTGGAAAAGAAGGCAGCATATTGCGCCCCAAAATCTTAATGTACTTTTCAGCCTTTGCCAAGGGCACTGACACAACCCCATTCCATGAAAGATCATGGCTTTTGGACTTATTGCTGGTAACAGTCTGGATGATCTTTCTTTTTTAGTCCAGAGCACACAGCATCTATTTCTCCCCCAAAAAACCTGAAACACTGATTCATCTGACCACAGTACAAGTTTCCAAAGTGTGATGGTCTATCCCTGAGCCCACAAAAGTCAACGTCACTTCTGGACACTGTTAACATAGGGCTTCTTATTGGCACAGTACAGTTTTCACTGGTCTTTGTGGATGTAACTGCATATTGTGATACTTGACAAAGGTTTGCCAAAGTATTCCTGAGCCCATGCACTTATAGATGAATGACAATTCTTAATGCAGTGCCACCTGAGGGAGCAAAATTCATGGCTGTTCAGCTTAAGACTTTCACCCTGTTCCTTGAATCTTTTATATATGTTATGCACTACTGAAGGTAAAATATCCAAATCTGTTTTTGAAGTACATTGTTTTTTTTTTTTTTACACATTTCAATCATTTTGTCACGTATTTGTTGGCAAACTGATGATTATCAGCCCATCTTTGGTCCTAAAGGCCTAGTCCTTTCTTGGATTCTGCTTTTGTACCAAATCATAATTACAATCATCTTTTGACATCACCCGTTTCAAACAACATAATTATTTACTAATTATAATTACATCATCTGTTTCAAACCACATAATTATTTAACCAATATACCTGATCACTAGTGCTTAACTGCTTCTGTCCCAACTTTTTTGTAATGTGTTGCAGGTCTGAATGACAAAAAAGGATGAAGTTGACCAGACAAAACATGAAAAATGTTGCTTTCGTATTGTCTGCAATAAAATATATAATGAAAGTCGAACTAAATTTGAAAATCACTACTTTTTTATTTGCATTTTCCATACTGTCACAACTTTTCTGTTTTTTTTGGGGGGGGGTTTTGTAAGTTCTTATTTCATAATATTAGTTAATGGATAAGCTATCATGAACGTGTGAGCAATATATATATATATAAGTGGTTATTTAATAAAAAAATTATGTGTATCCAGATGGTTTTTACTGTAAAATAAACCTATAAAATAAAAAAATAAAAATAATGACAATAAGTAATGATTATTTAAAAAATGATGTATTTATTCACTTTTGAAGTACAGCACAAACCCATCAATCAGAGCCAAGGAGCACTCGCTTAGCAAAATCTGGAATTCAAACCTTTTGAAATGCAAAGTGAAATCCACACATGATCGGACGGAAAGTAAAGCTTCATTTGGGAAAAACAATACACACTTTAGATACAGAGCCTTACTAGAAAACTGTGTTAAATGCATGATACTAACAGACTAACAACGCTTCTGTCATCAGTAACACCACTCTGAATTAGGATCCTTGTCCTAGTTTGCTGTTATTTTCCTTTTCTTATTTGTTTTCATTCAGGCTTTATAGAAGTGGTTGTTTATTTATTTTAATAGTTTTGTTTCATCTCCTAGTCTTCTATTTAATTTCATTTTGTTCTCATTTTCTACAGTTTAATATTTCCTTTTAGTTTTATTTAGTTGTTTTTAGTGGATTCTTTACATTTATTTGGTGTGTATGTTCTTGTTGAGTTCCTTTGTGTTCCCTGCTTCTCCCCTGCCACCTGAGAGTCCCTGGGTTCTGGTTTCCTCTGCCTGACTATTAGACCAGTACAGAGACTACCATCCTCTCTAGACGGTGCTCTACTGTTATCCATCTAAAGCCTTCACCAATTTCTGCCAGACCTGATCACTTCCTTTTCATTCCCCCAGCCAATAGTTATCTGTGGTCAGCAGCTATCCGGCCCTGCACAACTTGCCTTGTTCACTTATTAGACTGTTGCTGTTTGTTTACCTCACCACTCTTTCCTATGTCTGTCAATAAACCCACTTGAATTTTCTCTACATTTGGGTCGTCCAACTCTGAACCATTACACAAGCTGAAATTAACAAGAATGACAACATTTATGTGTATTTTCATATTGTGATTAATTTGGGATTTTTTATCGAATTTGGGCTAGGTCAGTTGGCATGTTCTCCTCATGTTGACGTGGATTTTCTCCAAGTTCTCTGGTTTTCCCCACAGTCCAAAGACATGCACTATTGGTGAAATTAATAAACTGAATTGGCCATAGTGAATGTGTGTGAATGTGAGATATATGGGTGTTTCCCAGTACTGGGTTGCAGCTGGAAGGCCATCAACTGTGTATAACAACACCAACCGGAATAGTTGGTAGTTCATTCCAATATGGCGACCCCAGACGAGTAAACCCAGATAGCAAACAAATGTGGGCCACTTTAGGCAGTTATGCAGCACTGGTGGTCTTCCTTCAGCACAGACAAATGAATGTGAGCCTGAAGTGGCCCACCTGTACAATGGCAAAAGTTGGCCAAAGATTAAAATTCATTTATGATCCATTTAAGGCAAAGATTTGAGACTTATAGCAAAATGTAATCTGAATGTGAGCCTAATGTGGCCCATGTGAAAAATGGTATATTTGGTCTATATGATCGAGGACAAATGTGGCCTAGTCATTTAAGGGTAATCTGGGTCTAAAGCTAAAGTGGCATATGTGTGCCACTTTTGGCAAATATTCGGCACAGTAAACTCTGGCTTATGCAGCCGTTAGCCTTTAGTGGCCCAGAGAACATATGGAAAATGTGGCCCAGTTGTCCTAAAACAAATGTGGGCCACTTTTGCAAATATTTGGCACAGTTAGCTCTGACTAATGTAGCTGTGAGCCTAAAGCAGCCCAGAGAAGATATGGCAAAAGTCACCATCATGGAGAAAAGTGATTGCTTTAGTTGGGCTAATAGCTCGGAACCTCTTAATATAAATTTATTTTGGGTTGTTGTAACTTTTAAGATCTTTGCTTGAAAGGTTTATTCAAATAAAATAAAATAAAATAAACAGTAAAATTAAGTGAGGCACTACCTGTGATGAAATAAAATAATTCACTGTTGTTAACCAATGTTTAACCCATTATTAGAAGTAACGTAATAACATGCTTGCACATGCCACAGAATTATAAAGGTTTAAAAGCTAAAAAATCCTATGACTCAACTTCTGCCAATTCTGACAATTAACAAAATGAATAAAAAACTCACAAACATCACAAACAGAATACTAAAAGTGACTAAATCAGCAATGTCACCATAAACAGCAGAATCAAAAGAAAATAATGAAAAGTGTAGCATCAGAAATCTATAGAATGTATTCATACTGCAATGCATGCTGGGATTTTTGTACTTTGCCACACCTAGCAAGTGTAAGTGTAGGCCAGATCTGGGCCAGAATAAAAGCAAACTGTGACCCAGAATAGGGTCAGTTCTGGTTCAACTCTGGCTTCTGTGTGATATTGCTATGGCTTAATTGTGGCCCAGATCTGGCAATCAGGAGCGGACCGCCCAAGTGCCATCATTCTATGCCAGGGGTGTCAAACTCAATCCCTGGAGGGCCGAAGCCCTGCAAAGTTTAGTTCCAACCCTGCTCCAACACACTTACCTGTAGGTTTCAAACAAGCCTGAAGGACTCAATTAGTTTGATCAGGTGTGTTTAATTAGGGTTGGAACTAAACTGTGCAGAGCTGCGGTCCTTTTGGAACTGAGTTTGACACCTGTGTTCTATGCGGTATGTGGTCTGGATGTAAGTCTCTGGTTTGGACCGGATTTGAGCTACATGAATTTTGCTAGCTGGTAAAGGACTAAGCCACAGGAAAATTAATGAACGATTGAATGAAAAATCTTGAAAAAAAATGGTTCACTAATTTATAAAATCGCAATGAAGACGTTTACAGTAATAACCACAGGTACTAGGTTTTCAAACATCTTCAAGAATAAATTAACTTGAATGAATGAATTTCTCCTGTTTTCTAAGTTTTCCATGTTATTTTGACCAGCAACTCACTATGCAACCTCTGCTACATATCTTTACAGGGCTGTTTACACCTAGACACTTCACACTTTTTTTCTAATTGGAAAGTTAGCTTATCAAGAAAAGGACAGTACTTGCCCTCTGAAATGCATTATAAATGAATTTCACTTGAGAAGGTCGTCTGGGATGCATTCCAGATGAAACTGCACAAATCTAAATGCATCTAGTTCTTGAAACCATGTATGCAAATTTCTCTCCAAAAATCTAAGAATATATGTTTTAATGCACACACAGCACCCCATATTGACAGAAAAACTTTTTTGCAGATTTATCAAAAAAGAAAAACTGAAATATCACATGGTCCTAAGTATTCAGACCTTTTGCTGTGACACTCATATATTTAACTCAGCTGCTGTCCATTTTCTCTGATTATCCTTGAGATGGTTCAACAGCTTCATTTGAGTCCAGCTGTGTTTGATTATATTGATTGGACTTGATTAGGAAAACCACACACCTGTCTATTTAACCCTTACAGCTCACAATGCATGTCAGAGCAAATGAGAGTTATGAGGTCAAAAGAACTGCCTGAAGGGCTCAGAGATAGAATTATAGTAAGGCACAGATCTGACCAAAAAAAATTGCTTCACTTACAATTCCTAAGAGCACAGTGGCCTCCAAAATCCTTAAAAGAAGATGTCTGTGATGGCCAGAACCCTTCCTAGAGTTAGTCTTTGGCCAAAAAAGATTTTCTGGTCTGATGAGACCAAAAAAGCGTTAGTGTGTGAAGAACCAGGCACTACTTATCACCTGTGCTGTGAGGGTGTTTTCAGCTGCAGGAACAGGACGACTCAATAGACTTTTTTGAGGGAAAGATAAATAAGGCCAAGTACAGGGTTAACCTGGACAAAAACCTTCTTCAGAGTGCTCAGGATTTCAGCTTGGGCTGAAGGTTTACCTTCCAACAAGACAATGACCATAGCACACAGCTAAAATAACAAAAGAGTGGCTTCAAAACAACTATGTGACTGTTCTTAAATGGCCCAGCCAGAGCCTTGACTTAAACCCAATTGCGCATTTCTGGAAAGACCTAAAATGTCTGTACATCAACGTTTGACATCCAACCTGACAGAACTGGAGAGGATCTGCAAGGAGGAAGGACAGAGGATCCCCAAATCCAGGTATGTAAAACTTGTTGAATCTGTCCCAAAAAATACTCATGGCTGTATTAGACCAAAAGGGTGCTTCTACTAAATAAGCAAAGGGTCTGAATACTTAGGACCATGTGATATTTCAGTTTTTTTTTATAAATCTGCAAAAATGTCAATTCTGTGTTTTTCTGTCATAATGGGGTGCTGTGTGTAGAAAAAAAAAAAAAAAACTAAATGATTTTAGCAAATGGCTGCGATACAACAGAGTGTAAAAGTCTGAATATTTTCCATACCCATTGTAATCACATAAGTATAACAGCACAAATGCAACACACGATGTATTGTCACGATGCAACAGTTTGGGATGTTTGTTAAACTTTATTGTATGTTTTTATTTCATTCTATTTTTGACCAATTATTAATTGTTAAAATAAAATTGGAATTTTATATTGATATATCAAATGGCAGATAATCAAATTAACAACAGAGACGCATCACACACCAGTAGTAGCCTATCTCTGTGAATGGAGAGGGAAAATAAATTTAAAATACAGCATTTTGTTGTTTTGGGTAAGTAAGATATGCAAAAATTAATGTATTTGTTAAGGTGTGTAGCTTGTGTTTTTGTAAAACAAAAAATAAAATAAAATCTGATGCTTTAGTTGACATAGTTAGATTTTCATTGCATCAGATCAAGATTAAGATCAGAATCATATCCATTTAGCAGAAACACTAATCAAATATCTATCCTATAAGAGAACTAGATGAAGTGACAGAGTGTAAACAGCCTCGATCAGTCATTATAACGCTCATCATCTGTCAGAATTTCATCATGTGTACTGTTGGGTATGCAGATTATGGCAATAGAATAACTGCACTAATTAAATAATTAGTACACAGTAGTGTTAAATAAAATTAAATAATTAGTACAAGTGAAAATTGCATGTAAACATGAGTAGGTTTGCTCTATCGTTATTGAAGACCATGTAAATGATGCTGTGGAAATAGTAAGCAAATTCAATGCTAGTTCGTGATAACTAAATCAACTAATGCTAGTCAAAAAGTGTCAAATGTTTAAATATCTACAATACAACCATACAGCTTATAAGCTGTGTGCAGCTTTAGTGACAGGATCAAATAAAGACAGTGTCAAAACAAATACACAGACATCAGAGTAAATACAGAACACAATATTACATCTCTACAACCATAAGCCCTAAAGCAATCTTTAAAATTTTTGAAGTATACTGATACATCCTGGGATAACAGAAAGCAAGTCGTTTGCTCAAACTTAAACATTTACTGAGAAAAGTGAAATGATTTTACAGATCCTAAAATTAAAATTGACTATAAATAAAACACTAAGTCTAGGTGTTTAGAATAATCAAGTACAGTGATATATTTCCTTTAGTACATATTATTTTCTGTCAAATGATTAATCATAATTAATCCCATCAAAAAACTTTGCATTTGATGCATACTGTATATACATATATACTAAAATACACTTAAAACACAAAAATGTGTACAATTACATTTATACATGGTTTATTATATAAATTTAACTAAACATTTTATAGATAGATAGAACGAGAGATTGATAGATTACGTAAACAACAATTTTTAAATTTGAGTACAGAAACCAGTTATTTTAAGGTTATTCATAACGTGATATTCTGTAATTTATTCTAAATCAAACATTAACTATATAGTTCTTGAAAACACCAAAAATAAAAAAAACTAAACTAATTTCTAATGCTTTACATTACCTAACATAACTTTGCAGCATAAGCATATTGATGAGTTTATGGAATCACGCTATAGTTGCACATAATTATAAACTAAATATACTCATAAAATAAATAATATGAGAATTTTGACTGGTTTTATATTTAAAATGTCATTTTTTTTTTCAATATTTGTTTGGAAATGTTTAATCTTTTACTTAATATACATTAAGAATTTCCATAAACATGACAAAAATATGTATACCATGACAAAGACTAAATATCCAGTAAGTGTTTTCTAAGGGGTCAACACTGTCTTTTAATTGAGGAAAAAAACATTACATTTTATTTACCGCTGTCCTTGTTACAAGGCACTAAACATTAGGATGATTCTTACAATAAAACAGACATAAAAAAACAGTGGTATACTATATATAGAGGCAAATATTCTCACTGAACAAAATAAATAATAATAGAGTGGAGAAGTCCACACTGATGCTGACCTAGTAAACTAAATCATCACTGCTCTGCCCTTTTACACGCATGAGCTCCTTTTTACTGCGAATGGACCAGTGACCCCTCCACTCACAAGTAGTTATGTCGGTCTTTCCCCCTGTAAGGGTCTGACTGAAATACTTCCCAACCCATTTCCTCACACAAATCATGCATTTGTAAAATGGCCCTGCACCCAAGGATTGAATTATGAAGAATCTCAATTCTAGGCTGAGCTCTTAAACACAATGAACACTCTTGCTTTAGTGCCCAAGGGCAATAAAACCAAGAGGCAAACACCTTTATATCTAGTCACCGAACCCTGTACCAAAACACAAATTCACTGCTGCATGCATCCGCAATAGTAATTTGCTCTGGAAATCTGCCAAGCCTACAGAAGGGAAAAGCGGGGCGGGTGGGAGAGAGAGAGAAAGAGAGAGAGAATATCTTGCATAACATTTCTTAACAAGTGTCAAGCATATTTTTAAACCGTCACTTCACCTAACAAATCTGGTTTCCATGACAACACAGTGCTCTGCGCAAGAGCGGTGTTCAATAATGCTTTTGCTGTGCATTCATTACTACCGCTTTACCCGTTCAGTGCCTTGCCAATCTTCATTTAAAACTTCCTCAGATTGTGAATACACTCATCTAGCTTAAAGACATCATATATGTAGTGTTATCAGCAACTCTACATTCAAAAAATTACATATAATAAGGGTATTTGTAATGGTTGAACCAGCTTTATAGGATTCTAGCACTCAAACCCCTATAAGACCAGCACAACAGCAGCTTGAGTCTATAAGTGGAGTGGGAAACCACCCAGTCTTTTAAGAAGGGTCACACTTGTCTCGATTGTAGCCACACCATTTTCTCTTATTGGAGGAATGGAGAAGGGATGGAGTTGTCAGCTTTGCTTTTGGTTTTTCGGGTAAAGTGTTGATGTTTCGCCGCCTGGATGAAAAAAATGGCACTTTCTGCTCTCACTCCTGCTGGGTGCTTACTGATACTGTTTACAAGCATGCAGTTTAGCTGTGCGATCTGCGTTTAGTTCTCTGTGCAGCTGTACAGCCAGTTACAAAATCAATCACAAAGCAATATATGCTGTTGTTGTAATATGCAATATGTGGTTTATGACCACAAATGCCAATATAAAGAATGAAATGCATTCAGCTTTTTTTCCAGATGAAAGTGCACAGTATTTCAAGCAAGTTTTTATTTCATTTGTCAGTAAATTTGCACCTCAGTTATTTCACAAATTCCACATCATGCTTTACACACTGAATAAAGTGGACTGTCAATAAGATTCATTTTGAAACATGGAGTCCTGAAGAAAGATCTTTTTCATTCATTGCTTACAAATTGAAGTTTGACTGGTCATAGTTCACTTCCATTATTTGGTATGGTTGCATTCATACCAGAGATGAACCGAACCAGAGTTCGTGTGAACCGTAACCCAGACCACCTCTTTCAGGTGGACTCGGGTGTGGTTCAGAAGACACATTCACACTAGCTGAACGTACCATACTCTGACGTCAAACAAACCCAGGTGTGGACCAAAAGTGCTAGTGTGAAAGCACCCTAACATTGTTATCTGCCTGCCATGCTGGTTAGACTGGTCATTCATTTGGCCCTTTACAGCAGGAAGACCAGCTTGTGGATCAACTAAACCATTCTAAACCAAAGCATAGTTAAATGTAGGCATGGGCTGGTATAAGATTCTGACGGTATGATATCCTTGGACAAAAATATTAAGGTTATTGGTATCACAGTATTAGTGATTACTGCTCTAAAATATATTCTTTTTAAATGTCTGGGTAAAAAAACATAATTTTTCCCCCTTTGAACACATTATAATTAATTTTTTGAAAGAATTAAAATATTTTCGAGAAGTAAACATGTCAGGCTAAATAATAAAAATTAATCTTTGACTTTTGCTGTCTTCATTAGTTTTCTTCATTAAACACACATTTCTTTACAATTTAAAATGGCATCTTTGGATATTTTTTTCTGCTGGAGATCTTGTTGTCCTAAAAAATTAAATAAAAAAAATCTTACATATACTTTATGAACGGTATTACAGAAAAATTTAAACGTTTTGAAACCTTGACTTTTCTAAACCATGGTATACTTTGAAATGGGTCCCATGCCTAGTTTAAAGAAAGCTTGACTTCACCACAACCACATTTTTCCAACCCATTTTTATGTAAAATAAGTTGCTCCAAGTACTGTATGTTTTGTTGCAGGTTTCAGAGTCCATGAGAGGGTGCTTTCTATATTGATATGAATGTGAAATACATATTTGGGATGTGTTTTGTTGTATGCTTACATCTTTGTACACTTCAACTAGAATGCAGGATTCATTTTACAGATCACCTTACAATCGACTGACCTAAATCTTACCCTAAACCCAACCTGTAGTGTTTTCAACATACAAGACAAATGCATTGCAGCCACACAGTTTTACCATGATTTTACATAGCTTTTACCTGTTTTGTGGAACCGTGTTCCACCAGATCCAAACCCTAGTACAACTCTCCACAAAGTGAGTCACGAGCTGCGTCCAAAATGACACACTATACACTATGCACTGATGCAAATACACACTCAACAGCATAGTATTTGTAGTATTTGGAACAATGTTTTTTACTGAGCGGAATTTCAAATCGTTTCCCTAATGACAGTTGCCAAATTAGTGAAATAATGACCAAATAATATGTGCCATAAGTATAACTGCACTCACCATAAGAAGGTGCTATAATCACTCTGGTAGGAGAATTTTGCTTTCACAATCCAAAATAAATCTAACATTAGTGCCTAAAAGCTCCGCCCCTTCTCCTATGTGAGCAAAGCAGCAGCCGTAGAGTGCGTGAAGTGTCGAACATTCGAAACTTTATTTTACCGGTTGAATAAGTGCATCATCCGAGTATTTAAAGTAAACTTCTTCTTTATAGAGCTTTTGAAATTGTCCTGAGAGATAAACAGGCAGTTCATAGACACTTTTATTTAGTTTTGTAGTATTTATTTGGTGTTGTGTAAAGAACTACATGAAAATAATTCTTTAAATGTGGCTGATATATCTGTAATGATATGTTATTTTATATTCCTGTGAATATCATTTGCATGAAAAGGAACTAAAGTAGTAGACCTCATGCACAGGGGAGTTAACCTTTTCAGTAAAGTTAGTTTGTGTAATACATGCTTCAGTGAATTAATTTATTTATTAAAATTTCATCAAATGTATTAATAAAACTTGTTTAAGTTTTCAGTGATTTGTTGAACATTTGGTGTATTCTGACCTACAGTAACCTCTGATTAGCTATTTCAAACTAAACTTTACTTTAGGCTATACTGTATGTAGATACAAATAGCTATTTTACAAGAGAAGTGTCTTATGAATGCTCACAGTGTCTATTAGTGCTCTAAATGTGCCGGTTTCAGACTGTTGAGTTAATTTTTTCTTGCATAGACTGATTAACATATGATCATGCATTTACAATGGAATGAACCGTTATGAGGTTAAAATGTAGAATAATTTATATTATCTATTATTTTAATTAATAATAGTATTATTTAAGATATTGATAGTGGTTAGTACTGTTACCTCACAGCAGGAGGGTCACTGGTTTGAGTCAATGGTTCGCTGGTGCAGCTGGACCATATGGCAGTTCTGTGTGGAGTTTGCATGTTCTTTACGTGTTGGCGTTTCCTCCATCTAAATTGGCCGTAGTGTGTGTGTGAATGTGGGAGTGTTTGGGTGTTTCTCAGTACTGGGTTACAGCTGGAAGGGCATCCGCTTAGCTGTTCATTCCCCTGTAGTGACCTCTAAAACAGAGACTAAACCAAAGGAAAATGAATGAATCTTTTCTAAAGCCAGCTCTTAAATCACCTTCAGATGTATTTTTCTGCATGCTTTGCATTTATTAAATAAAACAGCTGCTTTTACAAAAAAAGGTGGTTTTTTTTTTTTAATGATGAATTGAAATTATTAAAACATAGATCTTATATACAGTACACACATTTCTGTCCAAACAGCTTCCAAAAGTAGATTTTGCATCATAGGGGCCCTTTAAAGTGGACACTTTATTTATTTCACTATGCTTCCCATATTAAGAACCTAAATTTGATGCAAACACTAAAATGGCTATCCTGTCTTTGACCCATATATATTTAAATACAAAGTGCAGCTACTGAGTGAATGCAAACCTTGGTTTCTATGACTAGAAATGGAAGGCCCGTGGAGATGAAGTGATGGAGTGAAGTTATTACACAACCCTTTTACCAAGAGGAGAAATTGCTGTTACTCCATTCACTCATTTATTATTTGGAAAAACACCTTAGGGTTGTTTAAGCTGTTATTTTCAGCAGGTTTTGGTAGCAGGACTATTAAGCTCCCAGACCTTTGTTTAAGATCTTTGACTCCACACACCGCGGAGAAATCAAACTGAAATCATTCAGTTTAGAGTTGTTCAACTGATCACAATATTAGCCCTTGGAAATATCATACAATCCCTAATTATGTTATAAAATTCAGAGTGAAACAGGTGAACTTGGGTTAATGTGCACACTGTGCCTAGCAATAATGCAAGTATATTAAGCACAATTAACAATACAATAACAATAAATACAAAATTGCATTGCACTTCTGGATTAAATTTTTGGGCAGTCAATTGTTTCTTACAAAAATAATCTCATTCATTTTTACTGATCATTTCAAATATTTATGGTATTTGTGCTTTGTCTTTTAATTTGTGCATTTTGTTTCGTTCTTTTCTCTTTTTTCTAAACAATAAAATACAATTATTAAGCTTTTTATTGCATACTGTACATATAAATTAATTGAAAAATGTTAAAGTTTATTCGGATTGTCCAATTTGTTTTTGTACAAAAGCACAGTATGTGTAACATGAAAGTCGGGTGACAACAGAGGTGAGGATCCAAATGCAGTTTATTAAATCTCAGGCAGGCAGGCAATAGTCAAAGCAGGAGCAAACTGTAAGATAAGAGCAATCCAAAAAATTTGTCTTGGTCACAGGCGAAGAAATGGGTACAGATTGCAAGCAGCATAAAAGAAAAACAAGGCACAGGTTCAAACAGAACAAGACAGATAATAAGAACCCTTTGCAATTACAGGAGAACAAGACACAGCACTTTGTGTGTGAATGTGGGGTTCATAGGCCATGTAATCAGTCTTCATGATCTATGGCTGAGTGCAAGTAATCAAGGGTGATTCGGAACTGGTGTGTATGAGGGGCTTGATGAGATATGTAGTTTGTTGAAGTGGCATATGTGACATTGATTTGAAAAGACTAGATTGCTGGAGATTGTGACAGTATGGACAAGTGACATTCATTTTACATGATAACAACGTTTATCGAATGTTTTTATTTTTTTTACCCTTGTGCATACATGCATTTTTAAAATATATTTAAAAATAAAACACTTGGCAGTGATTGGGAGATACAAAAATTGCACCAGTGATGATGAAGTATCCATGATTCTTTTGTTTGATTAATGTTCAGCATTCTCATTATAAGACAGTTGAGCATGTTAAGGAGGTGTTGACTATATATAAGAAAATAAGTGTATTGGATACACTACTGATTTTTACAGGTATCTGCAAATATACATTTTTAAAAATATTAAACGTCATTAAACGTCAGAAATCAAAATTCCCTTGGTGTTTTGACGTATAAGAGATGATTGTTGTTTTGGTAAATTTCAAATCTCAATGTTTTTATTACTCTAAAATCTGTCAAAATGATAGCGTTTGCCACTTATTAATAATGTGCCTTTATTACTCAATAGTGTGCCTAAACTCCCCATACATGGAGGATCATCAAAGGCTGCTTCTACATCTACATCAGCCTGTTTAATTCACAGGGCAGCAGATGAATAATTACAGAATCTACATGAAAGCCAAATGATGAAGATTAACATCAAATTTCAGAAATGTGGAACCTTATTAAATCCATGCTGTGCTGAATTTACAGGATCTGACTAGACAAATATGAGTAAATGTATTTATTATTGCTTTGTCTATTACAGATCATTTGATACAGGCCCATAGCCAGTTACTTAAAAGGAGTGGTTCTTTTCTCTCAAAAAGTTGAGCTTTGAGGCTGTGAAAGGTTACAGAAAATGTCTGTTGCTCTAAAAGTTTCAATGAGCACAGTGGCCTCTATCATTTGTAAGTGGAAGATGTTTGGAACCACCAGGACTCTTCCTAGATCTGGCTGGAAAAGTGATCGGGGGAAAAGGGCCTTAGTCAGAGAGGTTATCAATAACCTGATAGTTACAATAGCCCCTTTCACACAGTGATACCAGTAAATATCCAGAAAATTTCCGTAACGACTTTACCAGTAAACTCAAAAAAGCGCCGTTCACACAGACGAGGGCATTACGTAATTTTTCTGGAAAAGAGCGTTCACACACCCATTCCAAAATATTGGTAAATTCTGACATCATAACATCATCAATTGATTAAACCACAAACTCTGTTGATGGATCAACTTATAATATGTATGCGTATGCTAGCGCTCACGGGCTGCTTCGCGGGCACACGCAACGCATCAAGCAACTAAAGGAAGCAGATCTCAAAAGTAAGCAAACAACGGTTTGTCATAAGCATCTTATCAATAATTGTTTACACAATTGGCATTAAGAAGGAACATATAAACATTATCTGACTAACATCTAATAGGTAAATGTGTCTGTAAAAATATTCAAAGGCTTTTATTTTTATAAACCGTGCATCCTAGACATGCACACACTCTATCCGGCAATCTTCCTATTGCTTTTACGTCAATGTTACAACTTCTCTTTCTAGAAAATTGCAAAATTATTTTCAAAAAAAGGCCTGTTCACACATACAGACCTTTCCGGAAAATTACCAGCAAAAAAGTCTGTATGTGTGAAAAAGGCTTTTGTATAAGCTCCAGCTCTTCTTCTGTGGAGAGAGGAGAACCTTACAGAAGGATAACCATCTGTGCAGCAATCCACCAATCAAGCCTGTATGGTATGGCCAGAGGAAAGCCACTCCCCACCTGGAATTTGCCAAAAGGCATCTGAATGACTCTCAGACCAAGGGAAACAAAATTCTGAGGTCGGATGAAACAAAAATTTTACTTTTTGGCGTGAATGCCAGGAATTTCGTTTGGAGAAAACCAGACACCGCTCATCACCAGGCTAATACCATCCCTACAGTGAAGCATGGTGGTGGCAGCATGGGGATGTTTTTCAGCAGCAGGAACTGGAAGACTAGTCAGGATAGAGGGAAAAATGAATGCAGCAATGTGCAGAGACATCCTGAATGAAAACCTGCTTCAGAGTGCTCTTGACCTCCAGCAGAACAATAAATGTACATCAGCATAAACAAAAATGCAGACAAGCAAACGTTTTTAAATCATGTCAGTGGGCATTTACTTCAGAGTCTATAATCTGTCTTGTCTAATCAAACGTTCTGGAAAGAAGGGTCAAAACAGAATAGAGAATAGCCTATTACATCAACATAATGATGTTTCTTCATAGCATTCTAAATTTATCTTAGAAAACAGCACAAAATGTAAAAAGCCAGTTCAGTATCTTTTACAACAGGGGCAGGTTTACTAATTGGAGCAAATTGGTTTGAGACTGCAATCCTATGAAAATAACAATGGTGGTAGAAAGTTCTGCAAGTGTTTCACAAACACAGCAGCTTATTTATGTAAAGATCAATACTATATACTTGAGCAAATTGCAAGTTAGCATGCAGCAGGTTTGCACACAAGTAAAGTCAAGACTTGAGAAATTTCTTACATTTTCTGTTCCCTGCAAATCTCATCCTAAAGCAACTATCACAGCGTGGCAAGCACAAAAACTTCAAAAGTTGTTGTTTTTGTTAAATAATTGTGCAAATACCATAAAAACTAATGTTGGAAAAAAGGAATTTATTTTTATTACTTTTGTGTTTTTATTTTTTAGAAAAATGTTTAGACTAACAACAGATTAATCAATCTTTGACTTTTTCTATTTAACCACATCTTGACCAGACACACTTTCTCTTTTTTACTGTGCTACATACTTTTTAAAATGAACATGCTAACAAGAGGGAAATAGAAGAATAAATATAGTGTGAGGGGCCTTGTTTCCAGACTGCTGTTTAATACAAGGTCTAGACATGTCACAAGTTGTCATGCTGCTTGTAGAAGATGTGAAATATATTAAAGATGCACATAATTGTTCAATTCTGGTATGCAGAGAACGGTTGCAGAAAGAGGAAGTATGTCTGGGGGTACAAGAGCCAAAGGATGGCAGAATGACTGATAAGTGACGGCAAACCAAAAATCCACCTGTTAATATCAGTTGTGTATACATGCTAGAGTCAGGAAAAGTATGTTAGCAGCGAACCTCTTGAATGTAATTCTTGTATTGCATTGGGGTAACGTAACCCTGAGCTCTGTCACCAAACTATAAATTTGTATCTTATAAATTACTAATAATATTAAAGAAAACCCTCTCCAGACCTTTTCTTATTGAACACGCACTGAATTGGCTTGATATTCCAACACTAACCACTGCAAATGTAGCAAACCTCATCACATGGTTAATTCTCACATAAATTCTGCATCTAGTGTGTCTGTTACAAATGCATATGTAAAAAGGTCACCAGCAAAAAAAAACAACAACCAGTGTTTAATGATAAAGTAGTGCTTGTGCTGATGCAAGCTGTTAGTAAATCTGGCCCTAAATATTAGATTGTATATGTCATCCTGAATGCGCTGCCTTATGACCAGTGTAAGACAAAAAAAAAAAAACTTCATTATAACAAAACCACAATAACACCCAACAACAAAACAGCAGGTTTCACATTCCAAAACAATATTTTTTGCAGAGACCTGCCATTTTAATGCTCCCAATCTAGAGCTTATTTCTGAAGCCAATCATACAAGCTGAACAACCAGGGAATAAGTTTCTCCATCTTTCCCCTTAATCTAGTGAAAAATCCACAGAAGATGTTTTGGTAATGAGGAACATAGGGACAAAATAACTTTCACAGAGAAACCGCTTCAGTTTTTGCCGAAACACATCAGTATAATTGGAAAAGATTCACATTATGTCGGATCTTGTTTTTACAATGGCTATGGTAATGATAATTCTTGAGGCACCGTGGTGGCAGTGCTGTCATGGGGCTTGATAGATTTCATACATTAAAAGTGTATGAATTTAAGATTATCTGCTTTCATGTGTAGATAGATGAGCTTACCCAAGATGTTGGGGAAGACAATTAATGGTGGTCATGACCCTGGAAATAGCCTCTTAATATGTATAATTAACAGTAGATATTGAATAATAGCTGTTGGTTCATTAAAGATAAACTCATTGGCCTCTTTATTAGGTACATCAACTCAGCTTAATGTTAGGCCCAATCTCAGTTCTATTTTTGTACCCTACCTCTTCCCCTTGAAACAGAGTGTGAAGAAGAAGGGCTTCAAATTTTACCCCTAAGAAATGGGACAGCACAACACCTAGATCTGTCGTCATATGTCTTTGTAATCTCTTGCTTCAAATGAGATCGACAATGGCGACTGCTGTATTTATTCCAGTTGCGTTATTTTTTTGATATTTATCTTCAGGAAATCACTGAAGGCAACGGTATCATGTTATAATAACAATATAATGTGACAACTAG
This sequence comes from Danio rerio, assembly GCF_052040795.2. NCBI lineage: Eukaryota > Metazoa > Chordata > Actinopteri > Cypriniformes > Danionidae > Danio > Danio rerio. Next base: position 56,546,547 of record NC_141025.1, on the reverse strand, counting down.
CTTGTAACTGTACTGCACATTTACACCGTGGTCATATTCATCTATGTAAACACACGAAAACAGCATTGACATTATACCAGACACTGTTCAAAGGTCATTCCCAACCACTAGACTTTTCTGATAGGGGATTCCAAAGTCATCGAGTGGCAGATGTGAGAGAAGCTACTATACAGAAGTTATTAATAGGGAATATAGATTTTAGCTGTTTTTATTTTAGCATGACGGTAAAACATGAACACGGTTATGAATGTATTTGAACAAATGCTTGTTTGTTGTAAAAATTCATAATAATGACAAAAAAACTAATTTGTGCATCTCCTGACTTCCGTGTTCAAGCTAAAGAGAATTGAAACAGGGGAAGGGCTAAGAGGTAGAATTGGGATTGGGCCTTAATGTGAATATTTAATCAGCCAATCAAATGGCAGCAACTCAACACAGAAAAAAAAGATGTTTTAATTGACTTTCAATGTAGCATGGCTGTTGGTGTCAGACGGGCTGGTCTAAATATTTCAGAAGCTGCTGATCTACTGGGATTTTCACGCAAAAATTTCCAGTGAGTTTGTTGATGCAAATATACAAAAACAATTTCAAATGACCATTCACAGGCAGTTTGACGATCCGGCTAATCACCAATATAGTGCCCCTATCACTGGAGACCAAAATATTTATCTCTTATAATTTTATAGATGCATTCATAGTTTTGTCTTGTTTGAGATTCTACCATTGAAGTGTTTTTTTTTTTTTTATGCGTTAGGGACAGTGTTATGGAAACAATATGTGACATTTTAATTATATTTTACATTTTTCTTAAGTGCATCAGACAAAAACATAGCAATAGAAATTTTGCATTTGCAATCCCTAAAAAGGTCCAAAATGATGCATGGAACTTCTCATGACTAAAATTTCATTTCAAGCTACTCTCACATCCTGAATATATACTTTGTTTGCATATTTCAGAACTGTCCGCTTGTGTCAAATCAATAGGATATGTCCTTTTTTTTCCAGAAATTGTTCACTATTTCCTTGCAAAAAATTTATAGGGAATCTTCATGGCTGATGCTAAAAGCTTGTCAGACATCGAAAAGTGGCCCACAAGATGTTTTTTTTTTTTTTTGATGTAAATATTAAATAATATACCTCATTTTCAAATCCTACCTTTGTTTATCTTAAATATGAATAAAAATGCGATTTAGTCAAAAATTTGGGTGCACCCAAGAAAAAAAGTTAGGCACACCAATGCAACCAATGCCAAAAGTTAATCTAGAGCCCTGCTGGGTTCGCAAAGGATCCATTTCAGCAGTGACAATCAGATGAATTTGGTGTGATCAAATGAAGTATGCATCCATCCTGCCTTCTATTAAAGATTTAGGCTGGTGGTGAAGGTGTAATGGTGTGGGGGAGAATTAACTGGCACACTTTGGACCCCTTAGGTGCCATTTACACTAGTGAGTTTCGGTTTTAAAACATACTGCACATTGTAATACCTAACCCCATAATTTTTTTTAAAGTTACTTTGACATGGGGATGCACTTCCCATTAACTTCTCTAAGAAATAGACATTATAATCTTCTTAAATTTGTGCAAAAGGTAATGTTGACACATTGATTGATTGGTTAAATTTGGGCTGTTTACAGACTTGCTTAATACTTACTAACTTGTTTTGTACTTGATATACTTTACTAAAATAAAAGTATTTTTAAAATAAAAAATGTCTTAATGACTCCTTTTCGTTTACATTTTAGTTTTTGCTTCATGTTGAAATGTATTTGTGTTCAGGTAATAGAATGAATTCAGTTCAAAAGACTCTAGCTAATCAAATAGTTTGAGGAAACTGTTTGCGGCAAACCATTTAAGTTGATTAACTTTATTCATTTGAGTTAAGTCAACTTTAACACAAAACCATTTGCCACAATCAGTTTCCTCAAATAATTTGCGTTGCTGTTTTTGTAGCTATATAGCTGCACATCAAATCTGTACAAATTACTAATACCCTAAATGTTTGACAATATGAACTCAAATAATATAAGAGCATATGATTCAATATAGTTAAGTTACTGTAAAAATACTCAAATCATCTGGTTTCAAAACTTAAACAGTTTACGCAATCGGTTTCCTCAAACAGTTTAGGTTAACTTATCGGGTTTTACAATGTATGTTTTGCTATGGTTATACCTGGCATCTGCTCTACTTCAGCATCTTTGTCCCATGAAAACGAAGCATTGTGAAAACACCAAAGACCTTGTTTTAGTTTGGAAATGCAGGTGTTACATTTAAGTATAGCCAGACTGTTTAAACACCACACATGAGCATCTTTTAATTTTAAATAATACAATCTTGCCAGAGTATTTCTGCTGACCATGTCAGTCCTTTTATAACCACATTATACTCATCTTGTAAAGGCTAAAGGGCATGATTACAAACCAACCACTTACTATAAAGCTCAAAATCATCTCAGACACAAATGGCCTGCACAGTCACCAGATCTCAATGAAAGATTTACATTGTGATTGAGCAGTCAACCTTTTAAAAACAACAGCACAATTCTGCTCCATTTACTGATCACCTATAATGCAAAATATCTGCTCAAAAATAACCAGACAAAATGCATTTCTGAGACTTTCTTGGACATTTCTAATATATTTGTAGAATATTACAATCTAATAAAAAGATTGTTAAGAAAATAACTGTGTATTTAGTAGCAGCATTACACTTATGATGTTGTATTAACACCAGCGCATCATGTCCAGCTGTGTGTATCCCAGTGGCTGATGACAACAGCAGGATGATTTAATTCCCACTCGGGTGTGAACGGTAATGACAAGACCAACTGAGATTCTTTAATGTTAAAAACAACTGCAGTCAAGAAAGGAAATGTGTAATATAATATCAACATTACTACAATGGCTATGGCCAGGGCTAACGTAAATCTGCAGACTTTTGTTTTGCTATTTCTCTGCAAACATTTGTATTAATAATAATGACAATAAAAACAAAATGAGCAGATTTATGTTAAATGATTTAGAGAGTACAGAAGCTGAAAATTTAGAATAACAATTATCTTTTTAAGTAATAACCTCAAAAATAAAATAAAAATCTTCTTAAAGAAATTGTTGAAAAATCTACTCACCATTTACTCAATGGTTCAAAAACTTTATCGGTTTCTTTCTTCTTTTGAACACAAAAAAGGGTATATATTAAAGAGAGATGAAAACCTGTAAACACTGACATCCATATCACTTGTTTTCATATTATGGAAGTCAACGGCTACAGGTGTCCAACATTTTTCAAAATATCTTCTTTTGTGTTTAACAAGAGAAAGAAACACAAAGTCTGAGTTAATGATGACTTTATTTAGTTTTGGGTCAACTATAACTTTAATGTTTGTTTAAGGTTTACAATGCAAATACAATTAGAACCACTTGTTTGGAAAAAAAATTAAATAATACAATCACACACAAATCATCTAAACATTTGCATAATATCAAAAAATATTACTAAAATTAATATAACATTTTATAAATAAATATGGGGCATGGTGGCTCAGTGGTTAGCACTGTCACCTCACAGCTAAAAGGCAAATTGGCAGTAGTGTATAAGTATGTGTGTGTGAATTAGAGTATGAGTGTTTCCCATTACTGGGTTACAGCTGGAAGAGCATCTGCTGCATATAACATTTGCTGGAATAGATGGTGGTTCATTCCGCTGTGGGAAATAAGAGACTAAGTAGAAGGAAAAATGAAAGAATAAATAAATATATATTTACACACATTTACATAAGTAAATAAATAGATATTATTTAATATTAGCTTTTTGCTGACCTTTTCTGCTGATTCATGCAGTGTGTGGGCCCTCTTATGGCTCAGCATATTTTAGTAAATCAATATTAGGTGGATGGTTTGATGTTTAGTCAGAGGAACACTGTATTAAACTTAGATACCTTTGCGCTTTTGAGTTGACAGGGCATTTAAAAAATAAATAAATAAATAAAACACACATTTACAGTAAGCAGTGTGATATGGCTGTATATCAGCACTAGTGGGACGCACGCCTCTCACAGCCATATCGCACTGCTACGAGTGTGATATTGGGTTTATACAACAGTTCCACAGCACAATCATGTAAATAAAATAGAAAATCAAACACAGAGAATCTAAAACCTTTTTGTATTAGGTACTACTTTCTAACACCATCCATTCACACCTGTAGCTGACGTCAGAACAGCAGAAGCCGTTACTATTTCTCCAACGTCACTTTAGAGCTAGTGTTTAAATGATTCTCTGTAGTGTAATGTCTGGTGATGACAAAACTGCTGATTTTGCTTACATTTTAAGATTAGAAAGCTAAACGTGACATGAAATGCCTTTCTTCTACAGAGATATCTCTCTACAATCTATTACAGTCTACAGTATTTCTCTGTTGCCGTCAGTATTGTGAAGGGCGCCAGGTGTCCCGCGTTTACACAGAGATAGGAATAAAAAAAAAGAGACAGAAACTATTTCACTCTTCCTATTGGCCTTTATGCGTTTCTCCCAATTGATGTTGACTACATGCATGCTAGTCAACGACAATGAGTAGGCAAAAAAAATAAAAAAAGACACTCAAACATGCCTCACAAGAATGATACAGCGGTAGAGCGACCTGAACTGAACTGTGCTCCCATACATGCGTGCTTACTAATAAGGTGCTTACATCTCTAAGGTCCTCTTAAAGGGTATATGACATTTATACACAATGCATATCAAACATTAAGTGACCATTACAATATCGCAATAATTAACCCCGGAAAAAAGCAGACCAGCCACCAGACTGCTGTTGTGTTTGCGTTAAGGAGGGACGAAGCTAAATCCAACTTCTTATTTGCAGCTTCTTTCACCTTAAAAACTGTGACGCTTCCGTTTTTCAGCTTCTTATTTGCAGGCCTGGCACCATCTTGTGGATAGACAACGTCAACTGTCTTTGACTAATGAACAACGATGCGCTGTCTCTCAGAAATGATAAATATTTTAAAATAGGCACTATCCTTGTAAATAAACTGCAAAGTTGCAATCTAAACAACTACATTCTTGACTAAAATTGCCTCAGAAGTACATTATGTTGCCTAACAGCAGGAATATTTGTCAAACTGTAGTGTCTCTCTGCTTGTATGTGGGCGGAGTAATACACAAAGGTGAAGAGGCCTTTGTGTGCTGTTACTGGCAAAATATCTCACGACTATTAGCCAATTAGATTCAAGAACCAGACAGAACTGTCGTTATATATATATATTCCTTCATTTATTTTATTTATGGCTTAGTCCCTTTATTAATTCGGGGTCACCACAGCGGAATGAACCGCCAACTTATCCAGCACATGTTTTATGCAGCGGATGCCCTTCCAGTTGCAACCAATCTCTGGGAAACACCCATACACAATCATTCACACTCCTTCATTATGGACAATTAAGCTGCCCAATTTACCTGTACTGCATGTCTTTGGACTGTGGGGGAAAACTAAGCACCTGGAGGAAACCCACATGAATAAAGGCAGAACATGCAAACTCCACACAGAAACACCAACTGAACCAGCTGAGGATCGAATCAGCGACCTGCTTGCTGTGAGGCGACAGCACTACCTTCTGTGCCACTGCGTAATCATGTAATAATTGGTAACAATAACTAATTGACCATTATTTTAATGTTAATGTATAATGAAAAATCTTGTAAAGCATTTATTAATCATAGTTCAACATTTATAATGCAATAACATTCAGAGCTTGTTAAAATAATGCGCTGTGAGTTAACATGAACTAACATTATTTAACTTAAATAACATTAACTAACATTAACAATGATTAATAAATACCGTAATAAATGTATCACTAATTGTTTGTTCATGTTAGTAAATACATTAACTAATGGATCATAATTTTAAAGTGTTACCATATAATTTGCCAGAAAGAAGAATCATTTAATTTTTCTGAATTTTAGAACTCTAAATTATCCGTAGTCTTGAAAAGATCAAATCCAAAACAATGAAAAAAAGATCACATTCCACATGTTCTGTCCTTCCTTAAAAAGTAAAAAGCATAAATTAGAATCTGCTTGTTTTTCCGTGCAAACTTTTTCCATTTTAGAACATGTGTCCACTGCTTCGTATATCTGCCCATGCTTTGAAAAATATTATTGTGAAACTATCTGTGCCAAAACAAAATCATTAAAACAATAAAGCAGGTCATTGCATGAAGTGCAGTACAGTAGAAAAGGTTAGACTACTTTAACTTTTTTTTCCCCACAACACGTGTTAATCTTCTGGGAATTCCCTAAACATGCATTCCCCCTAGTTGGAAAAACAAATTAACATCATAAAAAATACACACCTTGAATTGACACATTTAGGGTGTGTGCTACTTTTGTATAAAAAGTAACAAATAGAGTTAACGTTAGATGCCAAAATACTGTACATTAACAAGTTGTATGGCTGAAATTTCAAAATTATACTCCTTATGCTAAGAAAGTAACATGTATACTGAATGTTTACAGCTTAAATGTGCGTCATACTGACACTTTTTTATATATCTATACTGTAAATCTTGTAGATTATAAGAAATACAATGTAAAAGGGACAGGAGATTGAGTGTTAGAAATATCTAGCATTACATACACAAACATACACTCACTGGCCACTTTATTAGATACACCTTACTAGTACCGGATTGGATTGGTTAGATTCAAAAAGGTACTGGAAATATTCCTCAGAAATGTTGGCCCTTGTTGACATCATAGCATCACGCAGTTGCTGCAGATTTGTCACCTGCACTTCCATGATCTATTGGATTGAAATCTGTTGACTGTGTAGGCCATGTAAGTACAAAGAACTCATTGTCATGTTCAAGAAACCAGTCTAAGATGAATTTTGGTAAGTCTGTGTGAATTGTAGCCTCAGTTTCCTGTTCTTAGCTGACAAGAGTGGCAACCCGGCGTGGTCTTCTGCTGTTGTAGCCCATCCGCCTCAAGGTTGGATGTGTTGTGTGTTCAGAGATGTTTTTCTGCAGACCTCGGTTGTAACGAGTGAGTATTTAAGTTATTGTTGCCTTTCTATCAGCTGGTACCAGTCGTTTCATTCTCCTCTGACCTCTGGCATCAAGGCATTTGCGCCCACAGAACTGTTGCTTACTGCATATTTTCTTTTTTTTCCTGACCATTCTCTGTAAAACTTAGAGATTGTTGTGCGTGAAAAACCCAGTAAATCAGCAGTTTCTGAAATACTCAGATCAGCCCGTCTGGCACCAACAATCATTTCAAGTTCAAAGTCACCTAAATCACCTTTCTTTCTCATTCTGATGCTCAGTTTAACCTGCAGCATTTCATCTTGATCATGTCTACATACCTAAATGCATTGAATTGCTGCTATGTGATTGGCTGATTAGAAACTTGCTTTAAAGAGCAGTTGGACAAGTGTACCTAATGAAGTGGCCTGTGAGTGTACAAAGAGTTAGAGGGCCAGAGCAATTACTTAATTACATTTTTTTTTTACTTTTATAGTATTGAATTACATTTTTTCTGTGAAACATGCAATAATGCAAATTAAAACTTCTAAAGATAATTTTGACTGTTTACTTGGTCGTTTAATTAGAGCAACAACAACAAAAAACTACTCATTCTGTGTTTTTTTATGTCTGCTAAATAAAATATCTATCAATGTTATTGTCTCTTAGTCTGATTATGGCAATCTTACAGTATGTACACTAAACCAGGGATTCTCAACCGGTGGGCCTCAGCGATCCTGTAAGTGGGCCCGCGAGATAATTAACTCAATAAAATTACCTCAATATTATACTATAATTTTTGGATTTGATTTTAATATGCTGTTTTAAAATAATTAAAGTAGTGCACTTTCTCCTGTTCTGTGATTAATTACTACAAACTTGGCACAAAAACAGCCTCATGATCACGTCTGCAACTAGAACACATAAGTCTGTTCATTCACAAACTATGTGTGAAGTGAAAGTCTCTCTTGTGTATTTTTTGTAAACTATTTAATATAATCGCATAGTTGTCCAAATTGATATCCTGTGAATGATTTATAACAGACGCACGCCCAAACAGGAGGGTCTAGCAAGGCTTAATGGTGTTTCTGCCATAGACTGTAAAGTAAACTTGCATATGAGTTTCAGACGCGCTCTTGCGGAGCTGTTCACTGTTCCTGTCAGCGATCTCCTGATAATATCCAGCTGCAAACTCAACTGCGATCAGATCAATGCGTTTCAACAGATTTAGGGTGTTTTACTGTATTTTACTTTTGTCTGTATATTTTTAAATGGTAAATATTTAATATTAAATATTCAGTCAGTCTAGTTTAAAGCAGAGGCTGGTCTCTTTTGCAATCTCCCTGCAATCTCCCAATATAAATACAGTAAATACAGTTGAAGTCAGAATTATTAGCCCTCTGAATTATTAGACCCCCTGTTTATTTTTTCCCCCACAATTTCTATTTAACAAAGAGATTTTTTCAACACACTTCTAAACATAATAGTTTTAATAACTCAACTCTAATAACTGATTTATTTTATCTTAGCCATGATGACAGTAAATAATATTTGACTAGATATTTTTCAAGACACTTCTGTACAGCTTACAGTGACATTTAAAGGCTTAACTAGGTTAATTAAGTTAACTAGGCAAGTTAGGGTAAAACAATGGTTTGTTCTGTAGACTATCGGAATAAAATTAGCTTAAAGGGCACATAGTTTGCCCCTTTTTTATGATTTAACATTAATATTATGATTCTTCTGAGTGTGCCAGTTTAGGTTCAGTTCAAAACATAATTCAGATTTTTTTATTATGTGTTAAAAAGTGTTATTTTGGGGGTGTGTACACAGCTCGCTGTTTTAGGGGCAGTGCATGACCCGCTTAGAGCCACGACACGGCACACCAGACACGCACATTCGCATGTTATTTAAAATGAAACTATTCAGATGGCACTCTGTGGCACGGCAGAAATATAAAGTGTCGCAAATCGTGGCTGGGCGCCACGGACAGCCGCCAACTTGAAGCGCTGTTGTGTGTACCCTGATAGAAACGTATGTTTAGAATTCTAAAATGCATGGCGCTGCGTAGCAACGCAGCGTCGCCGATCGGTGCTTCAGTTGTGCAACCTGCAGGCAGGTTCGTTATTTTATTTCCAATGGAGCGACACTCACGTGAGCCAACGCGCTCACACTTTCCAGCTGCATCTAGTTAAGATCACACTCACAGGGAGCTTCTGTGACCTTGAGAAATGCAAACGGCTGAAGTTTAAGGTAGACGCAATGAAAAGTAAACTAGTTTGCAAATCTACCAACAAACAAATTAAGTTAAAACCATAATTCCGATTACATTGATCATGTGGTGAATGTTGATCTTGTGTTGAGCCCAATGAGCCTTGCATCTAAAAATAGAGCAAGGGTGCTCCTTTAGTGACATCGCTTTGACTCACACGCTGAAAATGGCAGATGTGAAACAACAAACTGAGGATATGGTGACGTGTGCCTGTCAATCAATACTGGTGTGCGAGGGGACCGCACTCCTACATCAAGTTGTGGTCGATCTAAAAAACGCTCCAATTGGTCCACCGTTTTTATGTTATTGAATTGGAAAAAAAAGGACTGTGTGTGTTTGTATCACCCCAATATGATGGTCTATACACTATACTTACACACATGTCTGTCCGAACAGCTTGAAAAGTAGATTTTTCACCATCATTTCGTCCTTAAAATGGTGTTAAAAAATTAAAAATTGCTTTTTTTCCAGAAGAAAAAAATATTATCAGACATACTGTAAAAATACACCCTCTCTGTTAAACATCATTTGGGAAATATTTAAAAAAGAAGAAAAATTCAAAGGGGGGCTAATAATTCTGACTTTAAGAACCCTTGCACTAATCAGTCTACTTTCAGATTGTAAGATAAAAACATCATGCTAATGAAACTTTTTTAATGGTGCTCTAAATTAATTTTGCACTTGCAAACATTTCTAACAACATGATACAGTGAGCCTAACTATATTAACAATATTCATTTTAGAAACAGGTCAAACTCCCAGCTAATCAATAATATATGCCATTTCTAGTATTATATATATTTCTCAATAACATTTTTATTAAGACTAAGCCTACAGGAATGTCGTCATTTCATAAGGGCAGTTTTAAAAGAATCAATATTACTCTAAAACCACATAAATTTTCGGACAACAGTTAGCAATTCTGTAGGCTGCGAACTGAATCTAAAAGATTGTGGTGTTCTCAAAGACATCAGCAATGTAATATAATAGACATATTTGATAAGATGACTAATAAATCATTGAGTCTGCATTCATGAAGTAACTCTGTGCAAATTAGTTTAGGCTGTGACAATTACAACATAATAAGGTATTTGAACTGAGTCTGTAAGAAAAACAAGATAAAATGGGACCCAATTTATTTTTACATGTCAGATGACTCATAAATAAACTGAATAAATCATAAAGTAGTTTAGATGTGCTTTATTCTAAAGGTTTAATGGAAAAGTTTTACATTCTCACTACATGTTTTCACACAGATCCACAAACATGTAGGGAATGTTTGCATTTTGAGGCATTCACTTTATTAATATTTCATGTTACTGGAAAACATTGTGCAATTCTGAGTGTGCTTCACACAGGTAAGTGGTAAGTGAACAAACTACCTGTAGGACACATTCTCTCCTCTACGTATGCACAGAAGAAAAAAAAAGTAAACTAATTTCCAATTGTCATAGCATGTATACATTACTTTTATCTGATGGTTTGAAGTGCTTCTTTTATCTTGACTCGTACATCACTTTGGATAAAAGCATCTGCTGAATTAATAAATGCAAATGTAGATGTAAGCAGTTATAGTCACTAATAATCTAGCTTTAAAGCCCTTGCACTCTGGAGATGTCAAAGGGGGTTTTCACACCACTGCAACCAAACCCCCAAAGAAGAACTCAACAGTTTTTAAAGAGCTCATATTATGGATTTTGAAAATGACCTTCCATGTAGTGTGTAACACAGCAGGGAGGTGATCTCCTCCCCAGTTTTTGGAGTTTTTGCTCAATAAAATAGTCAGTCGTCTGTATTTTCAAGTAGATCGTCTGTATTTACACTGTCCACTGGCAGCCAAAATCCACGCCTTGCACTATGAGGCATGTATGCACTCTGACTACTTTTATATTGTTAATTAGCTGCTGGGCATTTCACTCTGTCTCGCACTGAAGGCTGTAAGTGTCGACCAATCGCAGCAGGCTGTCATCGATCCAATCAGCGAAGATTTGCTTCGCGCTAAGGAAGGGTTTGGGAACAAATGAATCACTGAACGATTCACCTGACAGTTGTTGGGATAATTAGGTAAAATAAATGCATATTATAAGACCATGAAAGTGTTTTTGACCTTGAATGCACATTAGACTGTAGTTGGAGACCCTTACAATCAAAATATGCCCCTATTTCATGTATACTAGGGGGTCTTTAAAGAATAGTTTTCTTTGTGTGAGGAACCTTAAAAATAATCAGAAAACACTTTTACTGAAAAGAACATTTTGTTGGTGCCGATAGCCTAGTGGCCACTCAAACATAGTTGAAGTCAGAATTATTGCCCTCCTGAATTATAGGGTCCCTCTATATTTTTTCCCCAATTTCTGTTTAAAGGAAATAAGTTTTGTTCAACACATTTCTAAACATAATAGATTTAACAACCTATTTCTAATAACTGTATGACAGTACGTAATATTTTACAAGATTTTTTCAAGATACTAGTATACAGCTTAAAGTGCAATAATTAGGTTAATAATGCAAGTTAGTTTAATTAGGCAAGTCATTGTATAACAATGGTTGGATTTCTAGATAATCAAAAAATATTGCATAAAAGAGCTAATAATATTGATCTATTGGAAATACTGTGAAAAATTCCTTGCTCTGTTAAACATCATTGGGATTTTTTTTTTTAAAGAAAGAAAAAAAAATCAAAGAAGAATAATAAAAACAATTTTGACTTTAACTTTATAGTTCTTTCTCTATACTATTGTTCCCCTTTTTCTCTCCTTCACTTCCTCTACATACTGTCCTAATATAATTAATGCAAAAATGCCGTTTTATTATGTTAATAATATATAAAAATAATGGAATGGAAGAAAATGTTTATCACCTCTAAATAAACACTGGCACAGAAACTCTTGTTTTGTCAGCCTGGTAAACTGCAATTAACTGGATGCAAAATATTGATTTGAGTTCAAATATTTCACTTCTTTGTACTGAAAAGATCCGTCTAAACCAGTGGTGTCCAAACTCGGTCCTGGAGAGTCCGTGTCCTGCATATTTTAGTTCAAACCCTTATCATTTATCTTTCTAGGTATACTAGACTTCCAGATAGGTGTGTTGGAGGAAGTTGGAGCTAAACTACGCAGGACACCAGGCCCTCCAGGACCGAGTTTGGACACCCCTAGTCTAGACATTAAGCTAAACATTATCTTATATATTTTATATATATAAAAAAAGATTAATTAAATGGTGAATAACAGAACAGAAAAAAATATGTGCATTTATAACATTTAACAGCGCATGCTTATTTATTAACACATAAATATAAAGGTACGCAGTGCAATATTCGCAAACCTCTTTTGACTGCAGTGTCAAAACACACTTGTAGCCAATCAGCAGTAAGGGGCAAGTCTATTATAGTTTTTCCCAATTGTTTACACACATTTTCTGAAAGCATGTCTCATATTGTCAGAACTCTACACACAAATCAAAAAAACATAAACACATTGGCCAAAACTTTAATTCTCTTGCAAGATGAAACTTTACACTCAAAACAATGTGATTTCTTCTCAAAATGGTATTTTGTTTTCAACTAACACACAAACCGTCACATGAATAGACATTTATAAGAACCAGTTGAACACTGATGTGCTTAATGTAAAACACTGTCTATGACTACTTCTCCATTTATAAATTTAAATATTTCAGAATATTGTTTTTATGCAAAACACACAAATACACGGTACCAAATATATTTTACTGTATTTTTCACCACAAAAACAGTGTACACAGTGCTCATCCCAACCAACACAAAATTGCACATGACATGGTCTTCATATACCATCAACAGAAGTATTTAAAGAATACAGTTACAGTGAAAAAATAAAATAAAAGAGTGGATTTCCATGTCCAGGAAGAAAAATATCTCTGATTTCCAAATTGCAATTATGTCGGACAGGTGTTTATTTGTGTGATGAGTTAGTATGCAAAAAAGGGCAACTGACTTTACAATTTTGAATGAGAGTGTGGACAAATTATGCCAAATGCAGAGAATTGAGAGTAGTCTTTTTTAAAAAGTGTGTGTGCAATTTGAGTGTAAAGCAGGCATTGTGCATCAGTTACATGTTGTAGTGAAAACTAGTGATTATGTCTGAAGTACAAGTAATTATGTGTAAACAACTAAGAAAAACTGTAACTACTTGAGATTTTAAAAAGGGGCAAAAACTAACAAACACATTTGAAGGGAAGGTTAACCCAAAAATTAAAATTTACACTGTTTATTCAAAATTCCTCAAATTGTTCCAATTTTGTATGAGTTCCTGCATTCTGTTGAACGCGCACACACACACACACACACACACACACATATATATATGTTGAAGAAAGCTAAAACATGTAACCACTGAATTCCAATACCGATTTTCAGCTTTCTTCAAAATATCTTCTTTTGTATTCAACAAAAGCGAGTAAGTTAAAGTGCTTTGGAAGTGAAGAGTGAGTAAACGATGACAAATTTTTCAGTTTTGAGTGAACTATCCCTATATCATTTCTATTAGAGCTGTTCGATTAATTGAAGGGGTTTTTTATGTGCATTTTGTGAGTAAAGCTGGTTCTTTATCTCTAGCTCCTGCTTTCAGAATGAACAGCATTTACAACACAGATCTATAATTCATAAAAAAACTAGGCAAAAAAAGCTGACAATATAATCTGCAATCAGTGTTGTGAAGTAACTAGTTATGTAAAAATGTAAAAATCTGGATATGTTGAATAATATTAATCTGTTGCTTTGCCTGTTTTGAATTGCACAATGCCTTCTGCTAAGGCGATGCTATTCTGATGGTTTTGTGTGTGTTTGATGGCTGTAGTGTATGTGTGTATGGCTGTTTTCCAGAATGGGGTTGCAGCTGGAAGAGCATCTGCTGTGTAAAGCATATGTTCAATTAGTTGGTGGTTCATTGCGCTATGGTACCCCTGATGAATAAAGGCACTTAGCCGTAGAAAAATGAATGAATGAATGAATGATTTAACAGCTTTTTGTGTTACTTCTATGGCTTTTTGGTGCTACTCCAAACTCACTTCATAACTTCAGTTGAGTGTCTAATAAATCCTTCTGTTGGATGACCCTGTTGTCTGTGCGTGATTACTAGTCAAACTGAATCAATAAAAGCAGGAATGGCATCCGCTGTGTAAAACATAAGCTGGATAAGTTGGTGGTTCATTCCGCTGTCGCAACCCCTGTTTAATAAAGGGACTAAGCTCAATAGAAAATGAATGAATGATTATTTAGTCATTGTGACGTAATATCTGAAAAAAAACACTCTGCACAGACCTTGAAAAACTTGAACACCCCTCCCTAAAACATTGAAGTGCATTGTGGTGGATGATCACAACCTGAAGGTGTGATTGATTAAAATGGTTGCCTCCTTATAGAATATGTATTCAGTTGTTTGTGTGAGTTGTGTTTGCTCTGCACAGCTTGTAAATCTCTGGTTAACTAACCATTCACATATCTCATCTAAATCTGTATGGAAAACATAATGCGTAATCCTTTACTATCTGTTATTACCAAGCAACAATCAGCTGTGCTTTCACACTGGACGCAGAAAGAACTGTGCTGCACTTTGAACCCATTTGTTTTCATTTAAATGGCTTGAGCCTCGATGACAAGAACGCACCTCCAATGAGCGTGAATGTGCACCGGGATCAATGCTCAAAATATTTCAACTTTAGGTGCTGTATTGAATAATACTGATTGTTTGTCTCTCTGAATGTATGCCCTCTCGCCTTTACTACTACGTTTAGATTTACTAGAGCTCCATTGCTGAGCGTAAGGCACTGCAGCGGGTAGTGAAAACTGCCCAACGCATTACAGGGACCACACTGCCAGCCATAGAGGACATGCAGAAGTAACACTGTCTGCGCCGTGCACGCAGTACTCTTAAGGACACCTCTCACCCTGCTCACAAACTGTTTTTACTCCTGCCTTCTGGCAGGCGCTTCAGGCTCCCCCAAAGCTGTCTCCCTCTTGAACTCTGTGTCTCACTGACTCTTTTGCCGCCCAATACACCCCCACTCTCCTCTAACTTATACTCCTTACAATAACTGAACTGTTTAACATTTGCACATTTCAGATTTGCACATATTCATAGCACTACATTGCACTGATTTACTTGTTTGGACTGTACATACCCTCTGCACATGGGCATCTGTAATTATGTACACACCCACTGTACATATACATTTGTAATCATGTTTATCTATCTGCACACTTCTGATTATTAATAGCAATCTGTACATATATTCATTGTAATTCTCTGTTCATAGCTAAAACAACCTGTATCTGTAAAAATCACCATAGGTTTTCTATAAATGCACTTTATAACTTATACCTGTATCCTGCACTTGCTGCTATTGCACTGCTGGTTAGACCTAAACTGCATTTTGTTGCATTGTACTTGTACATGTGTAATGACAATAAAGTTGAATCTAATCTAATCTAATCTAAACAAGATGTGCATGACAACTCGCATCTTTTGCTAAATTGTTTTTGATTTTAATTTGATTTCGACTTAAAATTCAGCACTATCTCTATTCTAAGATATGTCAAACATTATCACAGCTTCGCTCTCATTCAACCAATAAAACTAAAGCATCACTCTGGAATTTTCACTTTTTCTAGTTCAATCACATTGACAATGGGAACGCTAGCTATGTTTCCATCCAAAGGATGCAAATTAAATGTATGTGCAAACTGGAATATGCCATATAAGGCATACGAACACAGCAATTTTTCCATTATTAATCAAGTAGTAAAAGAGAACAAGATTGTCACTTCCTGATTATCTGGCACTAAATATCCACAGTAAAAACAGAATTTGCTGTGGTAAGAGAAACTTCGGGAATCTTTTCTTTTTTAATACTGTAAATAACTTGCACCTCAGAAGTTTGTCAACGCACAATGAATGCGCAGTGGTGTTCGAAGGTCTGAGATGCAGAACACAGACACTGTTGACTATTTAGGAGGTCATTAATAATATAATAAAACTAATACTAAAAAGGCTAAGGCATTGTAGAATGATCAAAAAACTTTTTAGATGTTATACAATGTGCTCAGCCTGCTGGTTGGTCCATTCATACACATTTTTTATCACCACATGATCTCTTTTAACAAAATCACATGACCTTTTTTTAATCCACATACTGGAATTTGTTTGGTAAAAGTGTTTACATCGTAGTTTATTATTTTTTAAAAATTTAGCACATCTTGCCGTTTCCATCAACCGTTTTTCAAAAATATTCATAAAAATGGGTGGATGGAAAGGTAGCTACAGTTAGCTAAATGTTTTTGTCATCGAAATAGCAATGCTGTGTAATGGAGTGCAGCAAACTTTCAAATACATTTCTAAATATTGAGGACTTAGTATTGAGACTTATTGAGACTTCTTTGTATAGTCAGGGTTTTTTCTACAAAGAGAACTGCAAGGTGGTCCCATCAAATTGTGAAAATATAATCCAAAAGGCCATGGACAAAGCACTGGTCATGTATATAGATAAGTTTAACATCAACCTTTTTAAATAAGATAATGTTTTACTTTATAAGATTCGAAGGATAATACAAAATTTGTTTGTTTCAAGTAGCAAAAGTGTCAATAGTATCTGCAAGCTGGAACTGCATATCTGAGACTTAAAGCATCAGACAAAATGCACTTAATGGAACTAGTGACATCACTGTTAAGGGCAGTGTTAGAGGGTGTGCATTAAAAGTACTGCATGCAGCTCACCTTGCAACTGCACCTAGTCTGTATCCAGACCTCTTTTAAAAATGTCATAACTGGGACACCACCTCTGCCTCATTTTGAGCCAGGAAAATCCCTAACTGTGCATTCACATGGGGCTTCATTGTCATTGCTCGACCAAGGGTGTGTCACTCTGAAGTTGGGGTTGACGCAATCATTATAGCAGCGTCAGCCAATGAAGTCAGCAATTGGCTACTGTCTGAGCTGGTGTATTTGCATACAGCAATCTGATTTGCTGACGCGTCCATTGGCGCCTGAAAAGCTTAAAAAGACGGATCCACAATGCAGTTTAGCAAAGACTGACGTCACCCATTCAAAGTGAATGGGAAGCGTTAATGCTGGCGCCACTTGTAAATGGGTGTAACAGTGAAGTGACTCCTGTTTCGGCTAAATATACAAAAGCAAATCCAAGCAAAAGACATTGCAACAAAGCAAAACCATTCAACCATGTGAAGTTTTACAAACTAATTTCGAAAGGAGCATGTAAAATGATTGATTGCGGCTGGTCTCCTATCTGAGACTGTTAGACTGTTTTTGCCCCACTTTTTCTTCGATTTGGAATAATCCCCCCTTCCACGTCATCTCCTTCTTTACCTCCATCTACCAGCGTAAGCTCTCGAGACCTACTTGTTCTCAGACCGCCTTATATGCTTAATGACCAGGCGACAGCCCTAATCTCAATTATCTCCGAGCTCAGGGTTCTCTCCCAGGACAGCATGCCAAAGCTGCAAATAGTGTCAAGCAATATCTAAGTGCAAATTCTTGAAGTTCAGGAGAAACTTTGTCATTCTTCCCTCTGCACCATAAAATTATTACCTGAGTCTCATCTGAAAATTATACACTCAGCCCCCCACAGATCTTCATCTGTTTGCTCATTCATCAAACTGTCACCTCATCAGATCTGCGGGTATGAATGAACTACACCAACACTAAGGAACATCAATGAATCTTGGAGTAGAGCCAGTGTAAGTCTTTCATTCATTGATTTTCCTTATTTATTGATTCCCTTATTTATCAGGGGTCGCCAGATCGGAATGAACCGCCAACTATTCCACCATATATTTTACGTAATGAATGGCCTTCCAGCTGCAACCCAGTACTGGGAAAGCAGAATAATACTGATTATCATTTTAAGAGTTCACACTTAGCTGATGATTGATTAGAAAGATTGTTTGGCATGCTGTTCCGGGATAGAGCCCAGGGCTCCCTCCCATTTGCAAGGTGAGAGGGGAGTTTGAGTTTAGGTAGATCTCGAGAACTCCCCTGCTGTAGTAGCTAATGAACAGATAGTGATTGCTATTCAGAGATAACTACTTACTAGGAGCTTGTCTATGGTGCCCATTTGGATTAATTAATTAACTTAAGTTGCATGTTTTTTGGATGGTGGGGGGAAATCGGGGAACCCAGGGGAAACCCATGTGAGCACAGGGAGAATGTGTAAACTCCGCACAGAAACATTGGCTGGCTTGGTAAGAACTAGAACCAGTGACGTTCTTACTGAGAGTTAACAGTGCTAACCATTGGGCCACCGTGTCACCCATCTAGGAAAGGAGGAGGAGTAGGGGTGGAAAGAGGGATTCTGCAAAACGAAGATGGCTGTTATATGGAACATGGGGTATTAATAATGGTTTATAAATTGTTTGATTGGTGAATTATACATTGGAAAATGCTGGACCAGCCGCAAACAATCATAAGCACGTGATCCTCTTAAAATTGGTTTCTAATTAAACTTAACATATAATCAAATCAGCATTTAAGATTTGTATGGCTAATTAAAGAGGAAACATTTTGACCTCACTGCTTTATTTAAACAATATGCACAAACAGGCTGAAAACATTCATATTTAAATCCACTCACTACCTTTGATAAAGTCACATTTTCTCTCATACCGTACAACAAATGAATCGTGTTTGTTGTTGGACTACCGTGATTATTTATTTAGAACCTAAAAGATTATACCATTGATCTAAGACACAACATTAGTGGGAATACAGTATTTATAATTTATGCCTGTTTCTAAGCACTTTATGAGCCTCAGAACTGTTTTATTACCCAATATACTTTGTGTATTGATGCAATTAATTTTTCATAAAGGCAGTTAATACAAGAAAGTCTCATAACAACAAAAAGACCTAAAATCAAGTCATGGTGTTGTCTGATTGTTCCATAGTCTTTATACATTTACAGGCCTCTATTTACTGTATTTTCCACAAATGCTTAATCATAAAAATCTCGCATTATAAAAAGAGATTTAGACTTCATAGGAATAAACAAATAAAACCAGTCAGGCACAGGAAGATTTTCATTGACTTTTGAGACATTAGTGTTTGCTTTCTGTTTAGGATAAAGCAGCTGGAAATTTCTGCCTACACAATTTTGATAATCAGTTATTGATGAAAACATTTGTTTGTAAATGTTTCTATTCCCCAGGTTTGTATCTCCCTAGAGGAGTTTCAGTATCCCTGTCGACTGCTTCAGCACCTGTCTGTAGTCTTTATAGACTAGCCCACATTTATTCCTTTGTGATTTTTTTTTTTTTTTTTTTGCTGTCTGTGGGAGAGCTTGTGCATTTTTAAATGCAGCCGTGTGGGAGTCCGTGGGTGTATGATTGAGAGAGGATTTCAAACTTGTGTTTCACAGAGGAAAGAATCAAACAGGCTACAAATACACACTTGATCAACTAGATCCATGCATGTTTGTGTGGGAATTACTTTACAGAACATCTGTAGAATAAATAGATTCAAACTTACTGCATGTTTCATACAAATCTTTTTTCTCTCTCTCTTTCATTAATGGAAATAAAGTTGAAGTTATGAAATTTGGTTTTCCAAAAGCCTGGGATTTCATGACTTTGATAGGTTTCAGCAGTTCATCAGTCTTTAAATGAGCCTGACATAAATGCTACAATGATTTCTTCACACCAGTGATCATAAATTGTAATCAGAGATAAGATTTAAAAATGTTAAGGTTTAAAAAAAAATCTGATATTTGATGAGAAGAGTCAATAGTACATAGAAAAAAAAATGAAAGTTTGAATTTATACAGTTCATTTATTTGTGTACAAATGTCCCAAATGCAGTTTGCAATCCTGCTTTTTCAATTACTATATTGTATATTTTATTTATCTTAAGGCACCACAAATACACTACAAAATATATTTATATATATACATTCTTAGTGGACATCCTGTTGGCTTTGTTGGCCTTGCAAGCAATCACACTTTTCCAATTGCTGTTCCACAAGCATGTTACTGCAGTTCAGGATTGTAAATGTAGTGATTGTGATGTCAGCAATCTATATAAATAATATATCAGTTTCATGAATACTACTACTAATAATTATATATATATATATATATATATAAATATATATATATAAATATGCTACCAAACGTTTTGGTCATTTACCAATTTAGCAGACATTTCAAACAATGTCTATGTCAAATATTTATGTTGTAAAAGTGAGTATACAAATGTTTTGAATAAACAGTTTTGAGTGTGATGATGACTTACATGATGAAAAATGATTCAGAAGTTGTAAAATGTTTGACAATTTAAAGGTGCAGTAGGTTATTGTCTTCAGAAGCATTTTTTGTTGTGCTGGTTAAAAGTCTCTTTACAGTCTTATTGCAATGATTAAAGTAAATGATCTAAATGTGTTTATTTGTATTTTGTATTTTGGGTAAGGCATAAAACAAAAAAATGTTCATCCAATAAAATAGAGTTGGGCCGACATCTCACATAATTCCGATAAGTAGCCCAATCTGCCTGTCAGCAAATGCAGATTTGAACAACTACGCAGCCATTTGTATGCATTTCCGCCGACCGCCGAGCGTTCATGAGAGCACGCACGTGCAATGTTTTTTGTTTACCATGCAACTCTAAATAATCACTCTGAAATAGCATGTCAGTTTGGCAGTTTTGGCACTAGTTACTTTTAACAAACGAGAGAGGGTTCTTTTGCTGTGCTCGTGTTTAAGGAGGCGTGGCTCTAGACAGCAGGGGAGGGACTGTGATTCAGAGATTTATGCTAAGCTGTTAGCATTGAGTAAGATCACCTAATGCACCTTTAAATGAGAATTGACTCATCAGTTTTGATCAATAAGCCATATGCAATTAGTTTTGTTCAGACTGTACTTACACACATGCGCCAAAGCATTTGTAATTAGCTTCAATCAATAAGAAATGCCCCTCTGAAGTGAACAATAAGCTAATTGTTCAGAGATCTAAACAATCAAGAATTGAGCAAAAGCAATTAAGAAAAACTGTCAGTAAATATTGTGAAATGTATTCTATGAAACTTTGACAAAAATTATGAAAAATCAGATCATCAAATGATGTTCGCAGATAATTTTTACAATGAACACTGCAATAACAATTGTGACATTCAAGATCAGATAATTAACTGAATCTAAAACACTTTCATTTTTGATGTCAGCGTACTCGTGATAAAACCTTAATTAAAGATAAACATTCATTGTAAAATGATCAATTTACAAGCATATAGAGTTTCTGACATAATCTAATCTATGCATCAATTTATCTTAATTATAATACACTAAATTTATGAGTGTTTTTTTTAAATCCCTTTTAAGATATTCCACATGAGATATTTTAAGAGTGTTTGTTATAATATATATATATATATAGTATTGTCATGAACCAAACCAACCAGCTGCAAGTTAAATTTACAACATTGAAATCTGTAATTAGATTCATGTAATTAGTAAATGAAAATCAGATGAGTTACAAGATGAGACAGACCTATAGTACAATTCTACAGTACAAAGCTTTGTCAATTACACAAACTCACAAAAGTACTTTTATGAGTACAGGGAGACTCAAGTACATTTTCTACAGTGCTTCATTGGACTGGATGGAGCTAAAGATCTCCTTTATCACTCTTTACTCACTGCAACTGCCAGATTGGTGGAATTCTGCACAGCATAATGGGTAATGCAGTTGGGTAAAACACACAAAATTATGTATATTTTGAATATAGAAATTAATTTTTGGACTGATTCTTTTATCACAGTCTTGGACATGTGAACAATTATTAACAACATTGGTTTTGATGCATTGTTAGATTTTCAGTTATTCTCTCTAATTTACTGTTGGTGGCTGTTTTTGCCACATTGACTTTCATTTTAACATATGATGGTGCAGAAATACACAGTTTTGTTTTTATTTACTCTATGTAGTTCTGAGAGCTGAGATGAATATTTAGATGTTCTCAAAATCTTTGGATTTTTGTACTTTCATTTCAAATAAACACAGATTTGTCTAAAATTGTGATGAGTAAAATTCAACGTTCCTGCAAGCCAGGATATAGTTTGCAGCTATACATAGCAAAAGGGAAGTAATTTTGCCCAGAGTGTATCGTGTATTGCCAGAGTGTTTTTTTTTTTTTATTTTGAAGTATTTTCTTAAAATATGTGTCAAAAAAAGATTTGTCACCAAAAAATTGTTCAGCAAGCTGAAACAGAAAAAGTTATGGCCAAATTAATATTTCAGAGTGGATGAAAACCTCCCCAACAGTACATAAGGGTTAAAATAAGTTGACACAAAACAAATCTTGAGTTTTTTGTGACAGCTTAATTGTTTTATTTTTAATCCACTTAAATCTAAAAAACTTAACTTAAATCAATCATGTTGTCCATTGATTGTGTAGAACGCAGTATTGTTTTACAGAGTACTTAAAAAACACATCATAAAAAATATGCAGAACAAAATCATGAATTTGGTTAGTTATAAAACAGTGAGATCTGAATGACATCATTAAACGGCTGTTCCATGACAAACCAACACCATTAGTAAATGACGACTAAAAATGATTATACATGATTTTTCTGCAGATGAAAGTGTTAAACCAAACATGGGTGAATAGAGCTTGAATAATTCCCATATTAGGCATGGCTCATGATGCTTGCATAAATAGATGTATTTTTTCCTCTGTGCTGAGGTAACAGACTATACACCTGTTGAACGGGAAGCCCCTAAAGCCGTTTCTGAATGACATCTGACTTTAGTGCTGCTCACCCAATAATATAACACATTCTTATGACATCAGCAGACCCAAGCTTTATATAACCAAGGTGAACATTTCAGGATGAAAAGGCTTCATTCACATTTCTTTGTCAGAAGCCAATGTGAAATTCAAATCACCACCCACCCATCTCACACGTTCCAATAAAGGGCGAGTATAGATATTACAGAGGTTTATTAACAGGGTAATCTGCATAGTCAAGTCTCAGAGCCACTTTAATCCTATTCACGGGAGGAATATGGCAGTACAATGCAACAGGTTTTCACATGATTATTACCAAAGAAAATTGTAAGTGTAAATCTGATACTCATTCGATGACATGAGCAAAATACTATTTTTTCCAAGTTCAGTATTGCGCTGGATTTCTAAATGCGAGGGATAATTAGATCTACTTATGAATATTCAAATAAAAAAAGCAGCGTTCCATATTTAAACTTTTTCTTCTTCATCTTTTTTGAATTACTCCATAACTTTAAATCATTTTGGATTCAACGTTACGTCATTTCAGTCAGCAGTACGGTAAAATCTGTGGAGGATTCTCACGCGTAACCAAAACATAACAAGGACACACATTTGCTTACCGTTAGCGTATAAAAGACATTTAAACAGAAACTTATATCGTTTTCATAATGTATGACTTGTAGATGTATTTTAAAGAGTTAAAATAGCATTAGTCAGAGTTAAATCCAATATACTCTCAAAGGAAAGCCCTAAAGCAGCGTAGTGTTGCTATGGTTACCACATCAGGCTAAACGGTCTTCTGTTCACGAGCGTTTGTTTGGTGCGTTTGACTGACTTACATTTTAAACTTTAGTCGTTCAGCAAACGTTGCAGGTGAACAACAAAACCCTTCACAATTTGTGCAGGTGTGTTACAGTAGCGCTGAACTCACCAGCTTGTCAAGTGCGTCTTTGCCAACAGTGGACACCTTGAGCGCAGGGACCCGTTCACATGTGCATCCCTCCAGAAGATAAATCCCTGATGGTCGAGCACTTTGGTCGGTGTCGAAGTAAAACAAAACATTCTGATAAAGTGCAAAAAACTTCTCGTGCCATTTGCTGTTTTCCGTGGTCTTCTTGCTGAGATAGCCTCGCTTGGTGCCCTCTTTACGCGCGATAACGGAGAGAAACAAAGCGTGTCCCTCATTGTACCGAACACTCTTCTGCATTTTCCGTCTTGGTTTAATGTATGTTCACTTGTTTGTCACCATATCCCATGCGATTTTAACTTTCCACCTAGGCTGCTTGGAGAAATGCGCAGGAGAAAGTTGCCGAGGTGAAGCGCACCGCTCATACGCGACTCATCCAAACGAGTTCGGTGCCCAATCCATTCTGAGCGGGAAAAAAGTTTTAACCCCGATATATAACGCTGTCAGTCAAAGCGTACTGCAAAATAAGCAGTAGTAGTGGACAGACGGTGAGACAGAATCACTGTTGAGATCAGATGTAATCGGCTTTGGCATCCTCTTAAAGAGACAGCGCCTCTCTCTCTTTCTCTCTCGCATGGAGATTCACTTTCCCTTGTAGCTGAGCGCAGCTTTTAATGAGTGGGCAGGTCGACAGCGCTGGAGGAAAGACTAATAAGGGGCGGGACTATGATAAGATCTTAATGAGGGGGCGGAGCGACGACCTGACAGGTCCAATTTACATTAGCAAGCCAGGTTAAAGCCATGTAAATGACTTCACTTCACAAAGGGAAACCAAATTCAAACTGTCAAATTTGTCATCACAACCTCTGTTGTTGCATAAGTTACAGTAACGTAGCACTGTTAATACATCTTTGTAATTTCATATTACTTAAAACAGGTGCGATAGGTATGCATTTTTTCATTTAAAAAATAGTTTGTTTTAGGCCATTCATTAAATGAGACTAGTTGAACATTTTCAGATTCTCTAAATTTGGAGAATTTCTAGATTTATTAAGTATTTCGATATAATCTTAATACTGTTTTATTTTATAAAGGACTAATAAAAATGTAACAAATAGAAATAAAAAACATTTAGATCAATTTCATAATCATTTCTTTGGATCCCACTTTATATTAAGTGTTCTTAACTACTATGTACTTACATCATATAAATACAATATTACTTAATTTATTCATAATGTACAGCAGAGCGCTTTCTGTGCTATTGAGTTGGGAAATGGGTGGGATTAGGGGCTGATTTGGTGGTATGGGTTTAAGGGCCCTTTTTTAATAAGGGTGTTATGGACCCTTTTCACAAGACTGTTATGACGCATTTAACAGTTATCAGCATGTTAAATGCTTTAATGTTTTGATAAAAAAAAAACGTATGAACATATTGATGTATTTATGAATGTATTCTACCATCTTTGCTTCACATTACAAAAAGTGAATTACTGCTTGTGTAAGGCATTTCTAATGCAGCATCTATGGGGCTGACAATAAATTTGACGATATTCTCTCTGGCTGCTGTCATCAGTCTCACACTTTTTTCCTCTTTTTCTGGAAGTCTTGATAACACCATAGTGGAGTTTTTCTTTTATTATATCAGCAAGTAAGATTGTAAAAAATATATCTGTTGTACTTCCCCATTCACTGCACAGTGAATTTCCTCAACTATGACGACTTCTGCTGCTGAGAAATGCGGAAATGTGAAAATTGTCTATTATAAATGTAATAACAGAAACTAATTACAAATGTATTAACATGCAGGTATTTAATCAATGATAAGTGCAAAGTAAAAACCTGTATTTACACAATAGGTACATTGTAACAAATTATTAATTTCAATGCAAGTGCATATAAGTTGAGGCCACTTAATATAAAGTGGGGCCTTTGTTTGCATTATGTATTAGCAAGGACTAAAGCTGTGTCTCATTTCAGAGGCTGCATCCTCTGAAGCATGCATTTGAAGTGCGCTGCGTCATCATGGCGGGACGAAGGCTGTCTCATTTCACAATAATTCGAAGGTTCTTTCAAATGCAGCCTCCAAATGCGCCCTTCATTTCCCAGGTAATGAAAGACACAACTGTGGATCCTTCAAGGCCTCAAAAGTCCTAAGATTCATTGCGCGCTGATAACGGCAGGATGCTTTTAAAGAAAACTCCGGTATGAGTTCGGTTTATTTTACTTGGATAGCTAAACACGTTAAAAAAACAATAAGAGTATGACATGTCTTACTAAAGAGGGATTTAAAAGACAGTTTACATGTGTTTATATGTGTACATGTATGGATCAAAGGAAATATATTTCCAGCTTCTGTATACCTTGTTTTGCCTTCAGATCGTTTAAAATAAGTTTTAAAAATCACTTTTAAAAAAGTCATTACAAATTTTATTAGCGCTTATTAACAGCAGCTGTTACGGTTGCCTGGTGACTAGATCTGTCCTCTTCAGGCGAACGTCTCATTTCAAAATGCTCGGTTTAGCCTGTGAGGACTTCGAAAGACTCACCTTTGAAGTCTGAAATGAGACACAGCTTATTTAATACACAAAACTTGTCACCCATATACTTTGAATGGGAAAAAGTGTAACTGTCAATATGGCGAATGAAGCCCCGCCTTCTAGTACAAGAGAAAATCAGCAATCGCTAAAGAATGACAATTCTCCGGGGAAGGAGCTCAGACCAGACATGAGTTTCTGCAGATTTTGTGTGATATGAACATTTAGAATTGAAACTAAATATACAGTTGTTTAATTTCATTGGTTATTCGTGATATGAAATGCAATCTAAAGTTTCGCAAGTATTGTAACAGCGGTGCCCAGCAACAGTCCCGGATTCCGCCCTTTTGGAGTGAAAGAGATCAGCTGTCCAATGGATCTTTTTGCTCTCACGATAGCAAGTAGCTGCTTTGTTATTTATTTATTTATTTAAAAAGTGCATTAAAGCTGAGATACAATCTAAAAGACGCCAATACAACACTTACTATCAAAATCATCAGCACTTTTAGTTTATTTTACAGACTAACAAAGGGCACAGAATCACCAAGAGGCGACACTCTAGTGTGATTTGGAAAACAGCCACTAGATGCCGCGGCGGCCATTTTGGAATGAAAACTTCAATAGAACAGCAGCATATTATAAGTCTGTAAAATAAACTATTAAAAGAGCTGATGACTGTGATAGTAAGTGTTGTATTATTGTATTATTAGTGTTGTATAGATTATTCTATTGAGTTTCGCCTCTTGGTCATTCTAAGCTCTTTGCTTATAATATCCTGTTTTTCTATTGGAACTTTCCTTCCAAAATGGCCACCGCGGCATCTAGTGGCTTAGTTTCCCAAATCGCACTAGAGTGTCGCCTCTTGGTGATTCTATGCTCTTTGGTATTAGTTTGTTTTAAAAAATAGAATTTAATCAGAATAACAATTTTTTTTTTCAGTTGCTGTGGTTGATAATAAGCATTAATTAATGAAATATTGAGTCTGTTAAGGTTTAAACAGTGGTAGGTATTTGATTTGTCGTTGATTGGTAATTCACAGAATAAAACTTAAAATAACTTTATACTCAAACACATAATGACAGTATATTGCCATTTAGACCATAAAATAAACAAAATGTCATTTTAGCAAAAAGTTTTTTTTATTAGTATTTTCAAACATTCATTTTCAAGTTAAGATTGAACAATGCTTTACCTGTTATTAGTCACTGTGCCATATTAAAAGGATAGTTCACCCAAAACTGAAAATTATATCATCATTTACTTGTGTCAAACGTTTATCAGTTTCATTCTTCTGTTAAAAAACATAATAAGATATTCTGAAGAATGCTGAAAGCCTGCATGCATTCTCTTGTATAGTATCTGCTTTCTGTGGAAGTCAATGCTTACAAGTTTTCAGCTTTCTTAAAAAATCTGTGTTCAACAGAAGAAAAAAACTCATAAAAGTTTGGAACTACTTGAGGGAAAGTAAATATTAATCATAATTATCAACAATCATTTTTGGGTGAAATACCCCTTTAAGCAGATTTTCCTGGTAAATACATGTCACGTCACAAGAAATATATCAACTACAGGTCTACAGTACAAGTATGTGAACAAAACAGTGGCTACTAAAGCAGCATGTTCTGTACAGGCTGTCCTGTCATTAAAAATAAACATAAACCTCTCATTCATTGCAAAGTAGTCAGTTTCCTTCCATTTGTAACTTTTTCACATTTTAAGATTTTGTTATGATAAATGTTATGATAACTAATGTTGCATGTCGTAAAGAACGAATAAAAATGAAATGTAAAAATTCTTGAAAGTCGGTTTGCTTAATAAAATGCAACATACCAAAAAGTTCTCACTTTAATGGCAATTCGAATAATGTTATTAAAGTAAACCTTGGTCTCATAAAAATCGATGCAAATCTAAGTATGAGAGAAAGACAATGGAGGCGTTAATCTTTTCTGTCTGACTGCTTCAGCTTGTATGAAGACTCATCATCACTCACCTCAGACAGCAGCTCTTAAGGACAATAAGATTACTGAGGAAACCTAAAGAGATAGTTCACCCAAAAATGAAATTACTGTCAATGGTTACCAAAACTCTTGACATAAACATTATACAAAATATCTTCTTTTGTTGTTCAAAGACATTAAGGTATAAACGAGTGTAAGTAAATGACAACAAAATGTTACAATGGTGATCTTTGATTTACAATTTAATCAATGTAAATAACATGTTACACTTACAATCTTTGAAAAAATGCATCATTTTGTTCTTTTGCCAAACAGATACAAATAAAGCACATCTTCAGAAAATGTTCTGTTCAAAGTACCTTGATATACTGCAAGTATCTATACAAAGACAACACATTAAAAGTTACAAGTTGTCTTGTTTTCGTGTAAAGCTAAAACAGATCCTGTTGAAAAAATATCCATAAATGAGCAGTTTTTCGCATTTTGTGGTTCATGATTTCATTTTTCCCTGTTTATTAATGCTTTTGAATTGCATAATGGGACCTTGATCTTTCTTCCAACAACTTTTAACCTTAAACATTTAGAAAAACTGACTTTTATAAACATGAATTATCATGAATTTTCAACATCAAAAGTCGATCAAGGTCCCATAATACAATTCACAAACACAAACAAAATACAGAAACAGTTCATTACCAGATATTTTTTACAGTGTATATGGAGTACTCTATTTAAATACATGGTTTGAATGTTTTTTTGCATCATCCTATAGGCAATTACAGTACCAACATGCTATTATTAATGACTACGCTTTCTCCAGTCCAGCAGTGTTTCCGTGTCGATGATACTCCAGGCATCAGATAACAGTCTCACCATTTTCCTACAGAAGTTTTGAGAGAGAGGGAAATTATATCATGTTACATATAATACACATGCAGAAATGACAAAAACGATTTAAACATTATTCAAAGTAAATATCTTAATAAATAATGTATCGTAATAATGTACTAAAATCAAGCAAGACATTTTTGCTCAGGTACATACAAGAATGCACGGACACTTTAGACTTATACTTCATTATGCACTTTGGGAAAAAAGAAAAAAATCAATGGCTCTAAATTGTTTGCACAATCTAAAACTTTCTTCTTTCTCCTTCTCCTTAACCCTTGTGTGCTGTTGGGGACTATTTCATCCACTCTGGAGTGATTTTAAGGGCTCTATTTTGATGATCCATGCACAAAGTCCAAAGCGCAGGGTGCAAACGCATTCAGGGCGTGTCAGAATCCACTTTTGCTATTTTAAGGACGGACAAATCCACCTTGCGCCATGGCGCATGGTCTGAAAGGGTTGAACTTATTCTCTTAATGAGTTATAGGTGTGTTTTAAGAATAAACCAATCAGAGTCTCATCTCCCATTCCCTTTAAGAGTCAGTTGTGTCGCGCTGCGTGCATTCTGTGGTGCATTCGTAATTTACATGACAGACTTTGTAAGTGGAAAAACTGAGCGCTTCACTACCAATAAAACAGCTAAACAGAGCATCTACAGCGTGAGAATGAGAGATGAGCCTCCTCATTATTTATTTTCACTTTCATTCTGGTGTGTCTGGTGTTCACTTTCACTCAAAGGTGTTGTGCGCACAGACATCCATTAACCTGTACATAACTAATTTAGTTTGTTAAGCTTAAAGATTTGTTTCAAAACTATTTCTAAATATAGAGGAAACTAAACTCTTATAAATAAACTCTTGCATTCACACTCATACAATACAGCCAATTTAGCTTATTCAATTCACCTATGGTGCATGTATTTGGACTGTGGGGGAAACCGGAACACCATGAGGAAACCTACGCGAACATGGGAGAACATGCAAACTCCACACAGAAATGCCAACTGACCCACTTGAGGCTTAAACCAGCAGCAACCTTTTTGCTGTGAGGTGATCTTTCTACCCACTGCGCCACCCTGAGGCCTTATAAATTCAACTTATTTTTTTAAACAAAAACTGAACCAAAGCAGGCTAACACTTTCTTTAATGTTGTTACACATTCCATGTACTATACTGTATATACTGTACCATAGTATATTACTCCATGTTCTAATAATTATCCATAATTATATGCAGCTAACTTTAAATCTAACCAGCATTCTAACCCTAAAAATATATTATTCATTCATTTATTCATTTTCTTTTCGGCATAGTCCCTTTATTAATCAGGGGCCACCACAGCAGAATGAACCACCAAATTATCTAGCATGTATTTACTCAGCGGATGCCCTTCCAGCCGCAACCCATCTCTGGGAAACATCCACAGACACTCATTCACTACAGACAATTTAGCCTACCCAATTCACCTGTATTGCATGTCTTTGGACTGTGGAAAAAACCTAAAAATATATTAAGTGCATGTAATAATACAAAGCCATTTTTGGACGGTACAGTTTGCCATGACTCTGCTTGCTTCGGTTCAGTTTTACTCGACTGTTTGCATTTCCATTGCAGTTAAGTACCGTTTTATGTGGGTGGGATTATTTGCTATAGTGTGCACTGCCTCTATTGCCATGATGTCCTGAAAACATTTTCATTCCAGGTCTTCTCATCCCACTCTCACAGAATCTGTTTCTCAGCCACCAACAAGAGTAATATCTAAACCTCCTCTACTGACCACAACGTTGCTATTTCAGAGGTTTTTTTCATTGTGTAAACTAACAACACTTTTTTAACTATTACTATTTAATATATAGTGGAATTAGTGTGTCATGTCGCAAATCTAATGATTCCCTCTGACCAGACAATCATCATCAGTGTGTATACAACACATTTGTTATTGGTACCTCACTCAAGGTGGTACTAGCAGGTACTAGCTGGAACAATGCCATACAATGCAGTGGAAAAGTGGCATAATACAACTCAGTAGTTAAATGAATAGTTACACTGTAACAATGATACCTTAAAGTCAAACATTTTTATAATGTACTTAAGCTTGATTAAATACCTACTGTACATGCAATTACATCTGTAATTTCTGTAATTACACTGTTGACCAGCCTTTACATCTTTATCCACCCTTAAACCTACCCATATCACTAAACCTGTCCCTAACCCTACACGTATTGTCGCAAATTTTGACTTCTTATCAATTAGAAATTATCAGACCGGAGGTTTTGAATATCAGAAAATAGACTTTATTCTCCATAATAAAGCCGAGAAAGAGCAGAGCAGACCCCAGAGCATTCTGAAGTCTCTCCTGGACACCTTCTGAAGTCTCTCCTGCACCTTCTAAAGTTTCAGTGTGTTTGTTACAATTTTTATACAGGATTATTTGACACACCCCTAAGTCTCTTTTTAACTCTTGACCATTTTTGAATAAGTTTCTAGTCTAAGGGGTCCTGCTATTCTTGGCTCTCAGCCCACTAGCTCATGTCAACAGAGATGTTACAGGTCTATGTCAGCAAAGTATAGATGCAACTTATGCAAAGGAACTAAGTGTTTACATACATTGTCATGATAGGATAATAACTTGATAATATGTTACTCATTCTAACTTCTGACACATATAGCTTCATAGAAGTATTTAACCTATATAATCAGTGCTTTACATATTCAGTTATTCTACACAATCAGTCACTCAGCCTTCTCCTAGTGTTGCTTCTGTGCAGGCATACTCATCTTACACAGACATATCACTGTATTTTTAACACAGGCTGGCATGTTTGCTGCAAACACTTCATACATTTTGTGAAGAGAAAATTAACTGCTTTACACTTAGAAAATACTTTACACTGAGAGAATAGAAATCTTCTTCAGTATCCCACCTAAGGAGAACACCAGTGTTCTGCATTACATTATGAACACAATATGTACATTGTACTTATATTTTGATGCAAATGCCTTGTAGTTAAGGCCACTTAATATACAGTCCATCCGAAAAGTATTCATAGGGTTTCCTTTTTTTCAATTTTTTTTTGTTCAAAATGGAATAAATTAATTTATTCCCTCAAAATTCCACACACAATACCCCATAATGACGATGTGAAAAAAAGAAATGAAAATGAAATTGTTGCAACTTATATATGCATATATATATACACATACAAACATATACATACAGTTGAAGTCAGAATTATTAGCCCCCCCTTTGAATTTTGTCTTCTTTTTGAAATATTTCCCAAATGATGTTTAACAGGGCATGGACTTTTTCACAGTATGGCTGATCGTATTTTTTCTTCTGGAGAAAGTCTTTGTTTTATTTCGGCTAGAATAAATGCAGTTATTAATTTTTGAAACACTATTTTAAGGACAAAATTATTAGCCCCTTCAAGCTAATTTTTTTTTCCGACTATCAACAGAATAAACAATAACTTGCCTAATTACTCTCTGCCTAGTTAACCTAGGTAAGCCTTTAAATGTCTCAAAAAATATCTAGTAAAACATTGTTTACTGTCATCATAACAAAGATAAAATAAATCAGTTATTAGAGGTGAGTTATTAAAACTATTATGCATAAAAATGTGTTTGAAAAATCTGCTCTTTTCAAAAACAACACACATTTAAAAGCTTTTTAGCTCAAGATCTTGCACTGATAATAACTATAATCAAATATGCACCATGTGAAAATGCTAGTCTACGCAATATTTTTGCAAACAAAGACCTTAAACACAATAACACTTGTTAAAAGTTAGAAATTTGTTCTGAACGAAGTTCCTCCACAATACAAAATTACTACAGTGTTCTTCTTCCATTGTGTAACCAATCTGCCCACGTACCTCCGGCTGTTCACGAGAGCCTCCAACTCCTTGGATTTGAATGCAGCAGTCCTCAGGATGGACTCTGGGATTTCAGCCAGACGCGCTACATTTAGCCCGTAGCTCCTGGCGGCTGCGCCTTCAATCAGCTGATAGAGAAATGTGATGAACTCTGGCTGAGCCTCCTCCTCTAGAAATGAAAGCAACAGAGATACAGTATTAAACACTTTAAAAAGTAATGATCAGAGCATGTACTCTGAATCAAGAGAAGGTTTTGAAAAGAAAATGAATGGAAAAAAACTATGTCCATGGTAGTTCTGCTGCTTACTGTCCAATAGGAGACCATTCTATTTTGCATTTGCAAAAAAAACACTTATTTTATGGTTTTTATATAGATAAAAGTTGTACAATATATAAACAATACATTGTTTAGCATATTTTTATGCAAAAATAACCAAGGAAAAGTGATTGAATTAGTAATAAACAATGCCTGGAACTATTTTAGGAACTAAATCATGCTGCCAAAAAACAACTGCACACCTTAGAGCAGGGGTATCAAACTCAGTCCTGGAGGGGCGGTGTCCTGCAAAATTTAGTTCCAACCCCAATCAGACACACCTGGGCTAGCTAATCAAGCTCTTACTAGGCTTTCTAGTTTTGCTGTTTAAATAGCAAATGCATTTGCGCCCATATGTGCACCCATAGGCATTCCAGTCTAAAAAAGGAGGCCTGTTGAGGTGCATTGCTGGCGCATTGCTCTTTTGAGAAACTTTAATAGCCTGTTCTATAGGCCAGATCAAAGCTGGTCTATTGTCCAGCGCAGAGCAGGTTAGTTATGCGCCTCGCTTACACATTGCTCAATACAAACAGGATGTACAGCAATGCGCAAACTTCTTTACATATAAAAAAGAATAAAAATATTAAGGATATATATAGGATATAATAAGGATATATATAGGATATAATTATAAAGGATTAAAATATTACAAAACATAATTTTTTAGCCTACATAAATATAAAAACCACTTTCATGCCTTTTTCATCTCCAGGGGCTTTTTCAGTTTATTCGTTAAAATTTGCTTTTGTATAATGTTATTATTATTAGCAGTAATATTTATTATATGCAGATTTATATTTGTTTTATTAAAACAAGCTTAGATTTGCCCCCCTGTCAGGTTTTAGACCATATGGGGCACAGCATGTGCATTTGGATATAACTAGTTTTTGAGCACACTTCGTTATTATTGTTCATTTATTCGTTTGCTGGAAATTAGAACTGAATTTAGAAATAGTTTTGAAACCAATCGTTGCGCTGAACAAACTAAATTAATTATTTATAGGCTAATGGATGTCTGTGCGTACAAGAAGTTTTCCTATCCACGAGAGTGAAAGCGAAAGTAAACAATGAGGAGGCTCATCTATTACTCTCATGCTGTAGATGCTCTGTTTAACTGTTTTCTCTCCAGTGAAGGGTTCAGTTTTTCCACTTACAAAGTCTGTCAATGTAAATAGCAAATACACTACAGCACGACGCAACTGACTCTTAAAGAGAATGGGAGATGAGACTCTGATTGGTTTATTCTCAAAATACACCTAAAACTCATTAAAAAGAATAAGCTCAACCCTTTTAGACCATGCGCCACGGCACAAAGCGGATTTTTCTATCCTTATATTAGCAAAAGTGGATTCTGACATGCCCTTAATGCGTTTGCGCCCTGCGGTTTGCACTTTGTGTATGGATCGTCTAAATAGAGCCTATAGTCTCTGTTTTAATTTATTCCATGTAGTTCTGAAAGCTGAGATGCATAATTTTATTTTCTCAGACACAACAAGGAAAGTGCGTAAAGGTCACTCTCACACACTTACAGACATATGCACACTTTAATTTACTGCTATACCCCATATATCTAAAGGTTTATGGTCCCAACTGATTATCAACAATAAAAAATAACACGTTTTGCTTCTTCCCAACAGGAAGGGCCACTAACAATCAAAAATGCATGGTTATATGGTGTCATGGCTTTGCAATCAAAATTAGATCAAAATTAAATGTGGTTATAATGGAAGTCAATGGGGCAAAAACAGCCACCAACAGTAAATAAGGGAGGAAAAAATGAAAATCAATCAAAAACAATGCATTAAAGGCAATGCTTTTTCACAAGACTTTAATAAAAGGTTTTAAAAAATTACTTTTTATATTGAAAATATGTTATTTTGTATGTGTTTGTCACCAAACCTGTTACATCATTTATGAAACTGCCAATTAAAGAGTTAAAATCCTGCCATTTTCTAAAAAAAAAAATAGTAGTTTTTATTAGGACTGAGGTTGATTAAATGATTTATGCAAAGAAAATTAAGAAAATATTTATCTAATGCATTTTTTTAAGAGCAGTTTAATTTAGTTTTCATCCCAAACATAACAAAGGAGGAGTAAATTTAACCACAATGTGTCGTCAAGTTCTATAAAAATTTCAAAGCATTTTCTGAAAATATGTGTCAAAATCAGATTGGTCTCCGAAAATTGTTCTGCTTACACAAAGGATGTGGCCAAATTAAGACACAAATTCATTCCAGAGCAGATAAAAACATCCCCAACAGTACATAAGAATTAAAAGCACCAACCTTCATATTAGTATAATGATTAAGGGAATAGATATGTCTGGAAAAGAGTAATGCATCAATGATGAACATTATAATGCATAAAATGAGTTTTCCCTTATAACTTTTTCAATACATGACAGTTTTTCAGTTTTCATAAAAAAATCTGTTCCTGTGTCATGGTGTGACAGTAACCACAGATTTATTATTAACCTGATTTATGAATATTGTAAGCCATTTCTCCCAATATTTCTCTGAGCTTCTGTCATAGACTTGATTCCCTTTTCAGTATGGCACAGAATATTAAGTGCAGAGAACAAAAAAAGTCAGAAAGAAGAAAGACGTGAACCGTGAGTGAACCAAGTTGAGTTCTGATTTTCAGAAAGTATCTCGGAATGTGGATGTGATTTAAGAACAAATTTTCAGTGCTGGAGAGCCAAATGACAGAACAGCATAGCAAAGAGGACTTATGCAATAAGATTACAGCCATGCACACAAGCCAGTTGTTAAGTAACCACTACCTGGCTCTTGCAACACTGTTTCATGGATTTCAGATATAGCAGAATTTTGTTTACAGAATGTTTTATATATATATATATATCACAGAACTGCAGAATGCTTAACTTCAATTGGTCAAAAGCTACTCCAAGGTGCCCATTGGTTTTCTATAGCAGCTGTTTTCATATTTCGTAATCAACTTATAATGTATCATAAGAAGTTACTTCAAAGTTTAAAATAAAAAGAAACTTTATTTCTACCACCTTACAATCCACCATAGAATTAAAAGCAGAAAAAAGACATTATTAAAATAGGCACATTAAAGGCGTAGTTCAAACAAAAATTATAATTTGCTGTTATAATTTACTGACACGATCCAAATAGTTCACTCAGTTTGTTCAAACTGCTTATTTTAAATGAGCTGAAACAACACAATTCTTGGGGCTGGGCTTAATGGT
Organism: Danio rerio; assembly: GCF_052040795.2. Lineage (NCBI taxonomy): Eukaryota > Metazoa > Chordata > Actinopteri > Cypriniformes > Danionidae > Danio > Danio rerio. The sequence continues at coordinate 56,509,775 of NC_141025.1, read as the reverse complement.
TTAATGTTTTAAAACTTAAATTTGTAAAACCTAATAAGTTAAATAATTTCCTCAGGGCCCTATAATACATGCAGTGCAATAATGCATATGACGTGTTTGGCCTGATTTGTTGCTATTTTCAGACCAGCGCAACTCAAAATTTTCACGTTTTTCACCACGATGTTTAATAGCAAATCCATTTACGTCACTTTGTGGACTTTTGGGTGTGCTGGTCTATAAAGTGGGTGTGTTAAGGTGCATTGTTGCTGCGTTAATATTCTGAGAAACTTAAATAGACTGTGCTATTGACCAAAAAATAAATAAATTAATTTTAAAAAAATGGTCTAAAGTCCACCACAGAGCACATTAGTTATGCACCTATGCAGGTCCAAAATGCTTACACATTGCTAAATACACACAGGATATACACCGATACACAAATATCTTTACATATAAGATTTAAAATTTAAAATGTTACAAATATATATTTTTTCTACATAAATATAAAAACCGCTACCTACATGCTTCAGTAAAAGCTGAAAAATGTTTTACATAAACAAACATGTATCAAGCATGGTAAAAGTGTTAGTCTTTTCAAAAATGTATTATTCCTTATTTCAATCATTATCAAAAACTTTTCCTCTGGCTTCTCTTCCAATGCTATCTTCTCCTGAACACTACCACAAACACATGATCTGTTGACCTGTCACTGCCTGAGGTCATACGCAGATTATGAAATACACTACACAGCTGATTACCAAATCAATTGCACACATAAAGACGAGAATGAGGAATATCACTCATATTCTATAGTGACTGATTCAGCCGTTTCCAGTTTCCTGAATATCAAACTTGCATTTGAAAAAGAAATTACAATCTTGTTTGATCACTGTCTATGATGGCCAAATTAAATGTAGACTTTTTCTTCACATACAGTATTAACATAAATATGTGGCCCTGTACAACACAAGCAGTCATAATAGAACTTCAGATTAATTCACCACATGAAAGTTAAATAAAAAAGCTTCCCACTGATGTATTGTTTGTCAAATTTAAAAAAGGGTGAAAAATCACCTTTAAAGCTGTCTCTAATTGATGCGATTAGTAGTTTTGATATATTTTACAATTTAAAAATGTATGAAATATCTAAATAGATTATGATCTTTATTTAAACTTCCAGTGATTTTTGGCACTAAAAACAATAATTATAATAATAATTGTGACTAATACAATGCATAGCCAAAAGTATACCCATGCAACATACTGTAAGACTGACGTTGTGGTCCAGGGTCACATATACTGTACAGACTACATCACATTTACAGCAATAAACATGAAAGGTTGTGTTTGCATTGCTAGAACAAAACTCATTTGTTCTTTGATGATATTTTAAAATAGCCTGGTTGAGGGTACCAAGTGACTTTTGTAATAGGAAAATGGGGTCCAAATAAGGGGACCATTATTCTTTGAAATAACCTCTTATGTGTTCAAAAGAAGACCCTTAAAAAAACTCTTGAACAATTGAAGAGCAAGAAAATAATGACAGATTTTGTTTTAGGATGAACTACCCCTTTTAATCTTCTTTGTTTACCAGTGATTTTGTATCTGAATGAAATGATGTCTGTTAATCAAATAAAGTAATGCTATCACTTCACATGTACTAAACCCTTTAACTGGCACAGCAAAAATATATATCTCAATTTCTATTCAATACTTTTTGGGCATTTCAAAAATTCTTTTGGGTTTACAAGATGATAAATAATGATGAACAAGATGATGAATAATTGACATATTTTTAATTTTTGGGTCAACTATTGCTTTAACACATATCAGTAGAAAACAACGCCGACCTGATAGAAGAAAATTGTCAAAAAAAAACAAAAAACTGCAAATTTAATGAGAGTCAGGGAGCAAACGCAATTAAATATGGCCTTCAAACACATTTAAAAGTGACATTTGCTTTTTTTATGTCTAGAATGAAATTAAAGCTTTTTAGATAAACACATAAGAAAAAAAAACAAAATAAATAAAATGTGATTTGGTCTAAAATAAAATAAATAAAATATAAAAATTAAATTAAATTAAATTTAAAATAAAAAATACTAAAATATAAAATAAAATATAAAAAAAATACGATAAAAATAAAATAAAACAAAAAAATATATAAATAAAAATATAATAAGTTAAGATATAAAATAAAAAAATATAAATAAAATATAAAATAAAATAAAATATAAATAAAATAAATTATAAAATTAAATAAAAACTGATAAAACATAAAAAAATAATTTGAAATAAAATGTGCAATAAAATTAAAAAATAAAATATTAAATAAAATATTAAATAAAATAAAATGAAAACTAAATATAAAATAAAATAAAAAATAAAATTAAAAAATAAAATATAAAAAAATAAAATGAAAAATAAAAAACAAAATAAAATAAAAAATAAAGATAAAATAAAATATATAACAAAATTAAAATCCTATGTAAAATAAATACTAATAAAATATTAAATTAAACTAAAATGAAAATTAAACTAAAATAAAATATAATAACAATAATAATAAATAAAAAAACAATATAAAATAAAATAAAATAAAATAGCCCCATATTGGACAGCATTATTCTTACAGACAGCAGCAGTCAGCAGGTGAACTGACTAACAGACAGTGTAAGAAAGTGTGCCACACTCGCTGATCACTCAAGCAGCTTAAGGTCAATGCAAAGATAACACAAATGAGTAAGTGATCCATGAAATCCCGGATGACTCAGCTCACATACAGTAAACAGTAAAGTACCTGGTTCAAAAGCTATCATAACCAGTATACTTCAAGACAATGCACTCCTCATTCTATGATCCAGACACTAATGGCTTTCTCAGATGACATCAAGATTAAGTTAATAACGTGCTGCGTTCATTATCAAGAAAGGCAAGATCAGTAATGATGATGGATTGCAGTTAAGAGCTATACATCAAGTTCAAGGATGCATGTGCTGTATTATAAAAGCACAAGAAGGGGAACAGTGCCATAACTACAACAAAATGGGGGGAAATTATAATCCCAATCTCAGAATGACAGCTTCATACAACTTACAATAAGGTTTTGAAAGATTACAATTTATAAAATGTTACAATGTTAGGTTCCAGTGCAAAAGTATATGATTTAAAAAGTTCTTTACATTGTGTTTTATATTGAGTTAAAAAATGGCGAAATTCTAGGAAAGATCATGTACAAAACCGAGCATCAGAATGGGAAAGAAAGCTGATTTTAAAAGTGACTTTGAATGTGACATGGTTGTTGGTCCCAGAAAGGTTGGTCTGATTATTTCAGAAACTGCTGATCTACTGGGATTTACATGCACGACCATCTCTAGGGTTTACAGAGAATGGTCCGAAAAACAGAAAACATTTAGTGAGCGGCAGTTCTGTGGGCGCAAATGCCTTGTTGATGCCAGAGGTTAGAGGAGAATGGCCAGACTGGTTCCAGCTGACAAACATCAACAGTAACTTAAATCATCACAAAAAATCATACAATAAATGAACGTTATTGTTACATTAAAAAGTTTCTCTGAAACATAAATATGATGTAGACTCAAAATTAACATATTTAAAGGACACAGATGGCCTTTATTTGGACTTAAAGCTCTGTGTTCAGTGTGTTTCCAGTGCTTGTGTAATGTGCACCATTATGCTATTGGAAAAATTAAGTCAATCCTCATAAGGAGTTCAATTACTAACACGCAGGCACACGCACGCACGCACAAACACACACAAACTGATACAATAAAATTCTAGATAAATTCTAGATGTCCCAGGCCATGGTGACACAATATTTGACGTGGGGGCATACAACATCTACGCTACACCCAATACCAACGCAAGCTGTTTTTTTCCTATGGCAAAGCCTTGAAAAATATGGTTTTCCAGATTGAAAACAACATATTAAGCAATACATGAACATTTATCAAACATCATGAAAAGCTACAAAAAAAAAAAAAAGAAAACTAAATACATGCAGGCCCATAGCCAGCCTATTATAAGGGGTGGTTCTTTTATCTCACAAAGTTGACATATTTGCAGCTATTCAAGGTTCAAATACTTTATTTTAGTGACATTTTAAGCATTAATTTGTGCTGTTGTAGCTTGTTGGATGGTTATCATTACCACACTTTATTTTTTAAACAATGATTTTTGGCATTTTTGCCTGTATTTGACAGGCCAGTAGGTTGACAAAAAGTGAAGTGAGAGAAAGGTCCACGAGCCGGGATTCAAACTTGGGTCTCCCGGAGCATTATACACCATATATCAACACACTAGAGACGCCATGATTCACAATGTAGTATTGAACCGTTCGGTACGACATCTACGGTGAATACGCCCTTGTGAATTGCAGTTTTCTCGGTTTTACGTTTAAATAAAGTATGTGTGTTTTTTATCTCTCCGGATTGACTTTTTGTGTGTGCCTGTAAGTCTACGAACTGAGATGAGGAAAAACCTCCCTGCGAGTAAATATCCAATCACTATGCTTTAAAGTTAGGGGGCGCTTAACCAACATTCCACACTTTACCATGGCAAGTGGCGGCGAAGTGCGGCAACAGTGCAAGGAATTGACGGCATCTTTCAAATCTGCTGTGTGAGGACATTACGGTTTTGCCGGTAAGTATAATGCCAATGAAAGAAACAACAGTAAACAAATAATAACTGTGTGCAAGAATTGTTTTACACGTGTATAACCAATATTACTGTCTAAATGCAGGGTAGCAGAGAAGGTAATAAAGTCCTCCAAAAAGCAACAATCCCTACTGAATCCTTTCAACAAACATACCCAACTGGTTCCGAGAGACACATAAAAATAACAAAGGCAGTGCAGGTGTTTATTGCTAAAGATTTGCAGCTGTTTTCGGTGATTAGAGATGCAGGCTTTTGTCATCTTATAAAAGCACTTGATCTGCGTTACAGACTACCACCTCATACTTTTTTCAGCACGGAGATAATTAAGATGGTTTATTTATGTTTACATAAGTACAAATATGTTTATTTGAAATGGCCAATTTATCTTTATTAACTTCACATTTATGTTTATTTTCAAAATGTATGAAAGTGTGAGTTCCCCAGTTTGTACATAGGCTACCAACAGCTGATTGACCACAGATTTCAATGTTAATTTTTTTTATACAATACACTAGGAACTAATGTACTTTTCTTGGCTTTTAAGTAATACAAAAGGAGTATTACAAATTGTTTTAATTTTTTTCTCAACCTCTTACTGTTGCTATTGCCTATAGAATAAAAAAACACATGTCAAGCCATGAGAACCAAACTGAACACCGTGTAAAAAAAAAAAACAAGGTATGTATTGAACTGTAGGCTAACTGTATTGTTGCATCCCTACAACACACTAACCACTGGGTTAGAAATACTTCTCACATTTTTGTCAAACTGCTTATCATACTATTTTTAGTTTACAAACATTTATGTTTATTTACAAATGAGCATTTAAATGGTAAGTTATTACAGTTTTATATTTAAAGTAATGAGATTATAATTTTAAAAATATGAAAAATACTTATTTTTAAATGGTAATTTATTATCATCTATCATAAAAAAACAAACAAACAAACAAACAAAAATAAAAACTTTAGCTTATAGGCAAAAAAACTAACTGACCAGCTAATTTTCTCTGTCAGAATTTGCTCATTTAAATAATAAAAGCCTTCTTTTATTGGTTATTTTATTGGTTATTCTTCCTAAAGCCACAAATTTACGATGGCATACTGTCAAAAATGGGACAGATGAGCTCATGTAGGGGGCAAATTCTGGACTTTGTCAGGAGGGGGGTTGGTCCTTCGAAACACCCGAACCCTCCCTAGCTATTTGGGCCTGATATGTATAAACACTGCAGGTCAAACGTTTGAAAACATATATTGAAATTTGTTTTCTGCTAATGAATGGTGCATTTATTTCATCAAAACTACAATATAAACAGTAATACTGCCAAATTGTATTTAAATGTAAAATAAATGTTTTCTATGTGTATAAATTTATTTAACCCTCACAATTACAGCTGAATTTTTAGAAACATTACTGTAGTCTTTAGTGTCTCAGGCTTACCTTCATCAGGGTAACAAGGATAGCCATGTTAATAAAAACTTTTAAACTTTTTCCACATTTTTCGAGTGCCTAGGACTGACTTTTGCTGTTTAATCTGATGAATTCCTTACCCAAAGGTTACCAACACATTTAAGCTACCCCTGAGCACTTTTTGTTTGATTTTGGATTTTTATGATGATTAGCTGTTTAAAAAAACTTATTGTTATCAAAGTTAATAACTTCGGCTACCTTAATAATTTAAATAAATTACAATTTAAAAATACATGAAATAAGACAACAATTAAAAAATGAAAAATTGCATAATATGAATTTTTAATCTATATTTCTTCCTCTATTTATAGCATTACTGATCCAATAAACACCTCAAAAACATTAAAATGCCTGTAAATAAATCTTATAAGCCTGATACCACACTATTGAACAATAGTTTAATTAGGAATATGAAGCCCAATCTAATAACATGTGTGAATAATACATTTGAGTAAGGGTTAGGCTAATATGTAGCCTATTCTTAACTCTAAAAGATAATTTAATTGACTATGAATGTGAACAGGTAGATGTATGCATACACACCATCAGAAGTGCTCTCTGGCTCATTGAGCAGGAAAGCCATGTGGTAATTCCCCACATGCTGTGGGTACAAATGCTCCAGTTCGCACAAAGGAGGGTAGTGGGTCACAAACAGCGTCATACACCTCACCTGTGAAAACACACAGAAAAGAAAGATAATCACATGTCTGAGCTGATTTTAATGATGATGGTGTAATTTTTGCACAACTTTAAGTTTTGGGTCCTAGCCACTGTCGCCTCTGGCTTGTTTGGTTGGATTCGGTGGAGCTGGTCTACATAAACAGTGACATTTGTTTCAAACTGAACTGTATTAGTTTTAATTTAAATAGAATTGCACCAGCGTTCTAACACTATCTTGCTATCTATAATCTGTTCTATAATGCATTCTATAATCTGAAATATTGGTATGGATTTTACTTCTTTTTATCTATGTAAAGTGGTATTGAGAGAGTCTACTTTGTAAATAGAGCTTTAAATATAAAGCTAACTTGACTTAACTAATATGCAACCATGGCTGGCATATTTTATGTTTTTGACATTATGCATGCTGACTTAGTCTGAAAATTAGACAACATGCCAAAGCACCACCCAAAGACCCATGGTTAAACATCAGATGTATATGCCACTCTTTTTTGGCAAGACTTCAGCAAATTTGAAGTTGTGCTCTGATTGGTTTAAATATACATGATTTCTAGAAGCCGGATGTACAGCAGTCTTAACCAGCCTGTCTGGAAACAGGTCTAACTAATAAAAAAAGCTGTGATGTTTATATTGATGACAATGCACATTAATAAAGATTTTTTTAAGCAGGATTCTTAAGACTATGTATGTCGTGTCATAATAAGTCCCAGAGTTTTGCTTGAGGAACTTAAAATCTAGTCAAAATATACTTTGGATATACTGTGCTGACTAAACCCAACTGCGTTGTTGTCTTGCGTCGGCTCACATCTGGACCAAAAAAGCTACCTGTGAACACACCAAATGGACAGCAGTCGACTAAAACGATTGTATGCCCGCGCCTGCATAAGAGGATGTGTATTTGGCGAAGGATAAAATCCAGAACTTCCAAAATCAGGAGCATAAACAAAGCAGCATTTAGTACCATTATTGCACGTTACCTTTACAGTAATATGTGTGATAATCTAATAATCCATATCGTTTGCAACTACTTAAGAAATGTTTTGAAACTACAGCAGGCATCATTGTGTTCCTTGTTGACTTGATTTGTTTACTTGCTACATCACTTCACTTCGTCACACGTGCGCTCTGATTCATTGCAGAAAAACCAGCTAGATCGCACTTTTCACCCATCAGCCCGATATAGATTTGACACCAAACTCACTAGTTGGAACAACACTGACCAAGGAAGCCCAATGCAGACTGTCGGCTTAGTGTGGCTCTTGGAGAGTGGAGACAGGAAAGCATAGGGAGCAGAAAGAGACTAAAGGATCGGCAAAGAACCTCAAGCCAGGAATCGACCTTAGGTCGCTATGAGCACCTTAGTGCAATGTGTCAACACACTAATCACTAGATTATATGCTTATTTCACACCATTTAAAAAAACGAAAGCAAGGCCGCAGTGGGAAGAAAGCTGGAAATATAGGATCAGCACTGTAAACATTGCAAACATTGTCCTCTGTAGCACACCTTTGTTTTGTCTGTAATAGTGTTGCCACATACTTACATTTTTAAAAAGTCCATTTCCCGCTAACATTTAAGCGCTGTTGGGCACGTTCTTAAACACCGTTGATGCCTCTAAGGGTGCTTTCACACCTAGACTTTTGTTTCAGAACCCGTCTCGTTTGCCAGTTAGTGCGGTTCAATTGGCATATGTGAAACCACCATATCTTCTATATGAAGAGAGAATTATGAGTAGGGCGGGAGGTCATTCAACAGACATCCCAAGTCTCCAGGAAGTTTCAGGAGTCGCGCCTCTCCCTCCCAGTCCTAAAATACGTTGCGCACCTTTCTCACCCTTCCCCACCGCATCCTTCCTTGCTCTTCAGACACGTCGCGCGCACCTTGTCAAACCCCACCAAACCACTACCATCCCACTGACAGCTGAGCGGGACTCTGCAAAATAAACCATGAAACTTTGACCAATGTGAGAAGAGTTTACTCAAATGTGACTCATTTTAGCTCTTTTGGTCCATTTAGAAACTTTGCCGTGTGAAAGCGAACCGCACCAAGAACAAAGAGCAACAATGTAACAATTTTAATCCCTGTTTCGGAAGAACTGAATCAATTCACAGGTGTGAAAGCACCCTAAAACATGTGTTTGGAAAAGAAAGCATTAGCTAACTAGTGTAATTTTCCTTAACTTAGCTGAAAATGAGGTCCGATGTCCCTTTTTTTAACGTCCACGTGAAATCTGTCTATTGTAGGGTTGTCCAAACTCAGTCTTGGAGGGCCGGTGTGCTTGAGAGTTTATCTCCAACTTGCTTCAACACACCTGCCAGGAGGGTACTTACTGCCAGGACTGACATTCTGCTGTCAGTCTAAGGTCTGGCTATGCAAGGCTAATCATGACCCCGACTTTTATTCAACATGGGCTCATTCTGAAATTGTAGCCCTGTATACATTTCTGGAAATCATGAATTATGTAGCCAGAGCTACATATGGCTGCACTTCATCTTTAAAACAAACACTATGGGGCGGTATGATGCCATTCCGTTCCTGTTTGTTCCTGGCAGCTTACCTCAAAGTGGACTGCTTATACCAGGGGTGTCCAAACTCGGTCCTGGAGGGCCGGTTTCCAGCAAAGTTTAGCTCCAACTTGCTTCAACATACCTGCCAGGAAGTTTCTAGTATATCAAGTTAGAGCTTGATTAGCTGATTCAGGTGTGTTTCATTAGGGTTATAGGCTAGGGTTATAGGCTAAACTCTCCAGGATACAGGCTCTCCAGGACTGAGTTTGGATACCCCTGGCTTGTATACGCTCTGGACTTGAGATGCAGAGCGGAGTTGTTGAGCGGAGTTGAGCGGAGGGGTTTGAGCCCGGTGAAAAACAATAATAGAAAGTAAGTCGGACAAAAAAAAAAAAAAAAAAAGCTAAAAAATTAAACCAACAAGTAAATAACAGGGTGAGAATGTAATCTGTTTTTTTTTTTTTAAAACACTGCGGTTGGGTTTAGGAAAGGGGGTGGGTGGGTAAGTTGATACTTTTCAAAACACTATTGGTTAGGTTTAGGGAAGAATGGCACTCGTGAAAGAAATTTGAGATCTGAAAAAGAGAACACAGTGGCTTCTGGTGGATTAATAAAAACCAAAACTGCAAAAAACGTAGTTAAATCAAAATGAGACTGAATTGCTTTTATTTTTTAGTAGTTTTTGAGATTCAAATATGGCCTCTTCTTGCAAGTGGAACACAATCATATTCTGACTTAAGAGTCTACCTGCAGGAAGATGAGTATTGAAATATTTCACTGGTATTTTTCAAAAAGTTAACCATGCATATATAACATTTTCATACGAATGAACAAATATGCTAACTGTTCGTTGACCCACTTCAATAAGCCTGAAAGTTATTCTTTTTCAGTCTATGATTGACAATAGTTATGTGTGATCATAAAAGTGTAATTATCTGATCGCACAAATGATTCAACAGTTGTTGCACAGATATCAGAACATCTCTGCATGGATGAAAGAACAGGTCACAGTGATTGTATTAGTTTAGTATAACAATTATAAACCAGTCAGAAACATTTTCAGTGTCACACCAGCATGAGTGAGTATTATTTACAGACCAGTCGGGCTGACAGCCTCTCACTGTGAGCTTTGAGACCAAAATCAGTTGCCATATTCTGGCATTTACCATTAAAAAAGAACATAAACATTGAATTCATTGGATTTTGTTCACCTATTTTTCCTTTAAAAAAAGAGTGATAATTTCTGATAATTTTCCATCAAATTAAGCAAACTGAAGGGTTTGAAGTGCTTTCCAGTGCACTGTGTTAGGACAGAAGAGGACCATACAATTAATTCCTTTTTTTACACCCACTGGCCACTTTTTTAGGTACATCTAACTAGGACCAGGTTGGACCCCCTTTTACCTTCAGAACTGTCGTAATCCTCTGTGGCATAAATTCAACAAGGTACTGGAAATATTCCTCAGAGATTTAAATTTATATTGACATGATAGCATCACGCAGTTGCTGCAGATTTGTCAGCTGCACATACATGATGCGAATCTCCCCCTCCACCGCATCCCAAAGGTGCTCTATTGGATTACGATCTGATGACTGCAGAGGCCATTTGAGTAAAGTGAACTCATTGTAATGTTCAAAAAACCAGTCTGAGATGATTCGCGCTTTATGGCATGGTGCGTTATCCAGCTGGAAGTAGCCATAAGTAGATGGGTACACTGTGGTCATAAAGGGATAGACATAGTCAGCAACAATTCTCAGGTAGGCTGTGTTGTTGACACTATGCTCAATTGGTACTAATGGGCCTAAAATGTGCCAAGAAAATATCACAGAACCCACAGAACTTCCGCTCACTGGATATTTTCTCTTTGTCAGACCTGTCTCTGTAAATCCCAGAGATGGTTATGCGGAAAATTCCCAGTAGATCAGCAGTTTCTGATATACTCAGACCAGCCCGTCTGGCACCAACAACCATGTCATGTTCAAAATCACTTAAATCACGTTTCTTCCCCATTCTGATGCTCAGTTTGAACTGCAGCAGATTGTCTTGACCATGTCTACATGCCTAAATGCACAGAGTTGCTTCCATGTGATTGGCTGATTAGATAATATGTGTTAAAAAGCAGTTAGACAGGTGTACCTAATAGAATGGCCATTGAGTGTATTTACAACATAACCCTAATATATAAAGGTTATAACACAATCAAGAGTGTATCATACACACAACAAACTGTTTTTTCTTTCAGTCCTGTCAAAGTAAACGTATCTTGAACTTGGATCTCTGATCAACAGTGTTTTGTTATTTAAAAAACAGCCCTTTTGAAGGATGAAAAACTATTTTAGATTTTTAACCAGTGTGCTCAATTAAACCGCTCAACTCGCAGTAAGACTTTATATGTCTTAACATAATTCGTGCAATTATATCTGCTGTGTAAATATGCACATATATATGTATATATATATATATATATATATATATATATATATATATATGTATATATATATATATATATATATATATATATATATATATATATATATATTCAAAAATGTAGTTTGTTGAAACAGATTGCTTATAAACACAGTTTTTTTTATCATTTTAATAATTTACTAATTAAATATAAAAAGATTAAAAACCAGACACAAGAGAACAGAATGATGACAATAATAAAAAAAGTCTGTTCATCTCCGAGTATAATGCTCAGCTTTGATCTTTAACGCAGAGAGCAGTGAATATCCTACAAATGTTTTGTATTATAACTATTTAATATTACTTCTAAACTTTGACTTCATTTGAAGCATGTGCAAAAAGCCAAGATCAATTACTAAACCTTACCCCATAACGTTAACTAAAATCATTAAATCTGACCCTCAAATCTAATCGGAATGATATTCCAGGATTAACAAAAATAAATAACCTGCAAGGGCACATGGTCTATTCTGTAAAATACTGCTCACAGCAAGAACACGTCGGTTTAAGATCATGTTGGTTTAAATGACATCGAAAAGATTACGCCTTTCTGAAGAGAGCATAATTTCTGTAATTTATAGGCTCAAATATTGCAGGGCTCTTCTGGCTAGACTTCCAGGATATTCAATCACACACAACTGATTCAGAAACACAGCAGCCTGACTGATCTTCAATGGACACAAGAGAGCCCCCATCACAGCTCTCTTTATCTCTCTGCTACTGGTAGCAGCTTGCATCAAACAAGATTGATGCTTGCATAAAGAACAACCATTGGTATTGCCCCCTTCTAATTCCTTCCACAAAATAGTTAAAGTCAGTGAGTGACACTATCACACATAGCAGAAAAACAACTGTCCAAATCAACTTCATTCATGGTTCCATGTTGGTAGAAAGACCCAACAAACCAATTCCTGACAATATTAATGAGATAGCAGAACACTCATCCTTTCTGTGAGCATCCAACTGAAGAAATGAAAAATACATTTTCTGTATGCTTTTACTTTTCCTTAGTCCTTCCCAGTTCTAGCTTGGACTATCCTAAATGACATCTGAAACTTTCTGTAACAAGTCAAGCACACATGCCTCTATGAATATTAAGCTCCACATTTTTAACCACAATAACTAAGTACACATATTTTCTGTATACGTGATTAAAATAAAAATAATAAAATATGTGAATTTAATGCAAAAGCTTTTATGAAGTTGACAATTTTCACAGTGTCATTAAGTACAGACAAAAGGTCATCTGGCATGTATATCAATGCTAGAGCTTCTTGGTGGATGCTGCAATGTACCCAGGAAACCGATGGTGCAACTTTTCGGATGGAAGCTACTGCTCCTTTGTGCCTCCTTTTTTCTTCTTCTGCAGTTTCTCCAATTTTCCTTGATAAAAACTTACAGGCATGTCTTGTAAGTGGCTGTGTCTTGTTTGTAAGTGCCGGACCCTATATGAGGGCTTAAGACTGCTATCAGCTAAAACCTCACCACTGCACATTTGGATTTTCTGAATCTCCAATCCATGTAAACCTGAAACCAATGTAACTGTCTCTATATTTGCATTTCTTAACATCGTCTCACTCTCTAGCCTAGGCCTGATTCTCTTCATCAGTACATCTCTGCTGGATTTCTCTTTTCCCACCTATGCCTCTTCACTTTGTATGTTGACTTCTTTAAAGTGACAGGTGAAAATAGAAACCACGATAACCAGGTGTTTATTTTGATGAATATAGTAAGTGAAAAAAAAAAAAAAATGATGAATGTACTATCACTTAGCTCCTAATGTAAAAGTGCAGGGCTATGTGATGCAGACGTGAAACCACGAGATGAGTGAGTATGCGTAGGTTGTTAATTACAATTTGTAATGTGATTTTTTTTTTCTCTCTCTCAGTAAATTTCTTTTCTTTCAAAAATATGACATGTGAAGTTTACTCAAAAAATGCATACAAATAATAAAAGCTAAAAATTTTTGACATTACAAGTATCTCGAGCACCCCCGGTGGTCAGACTGCACAGCCCTAAGGGGTGCACGTAGAGCTGCATGATTCTGGCAAAAACGTAAATCCTGATTTTATTTGCTTAAAATGAAGATTTACCTTTACCTGATTCTGTAAATGTAAAATAAAGTTAATATGATTAGCCTATTATTATTGTTAATTCCCAAACATATGCTAAAACAACAACAATAATATTAGGCCTTTGTGTAGGTCTACTGTTGTTTAAAATGCTAAATTTTGTATAGTCATTATGGTGGACTAGAACAGACTTTCAATATGTCCTGTTTGTTAATTGCCGCCATGAGCTGCACTGAGAAGTGAAAGTGAAACCGGTGCGCACATTTTTAAATGATCATATCACATTTTAGAGTTAACGACAAGCATTTGATGTGTTTTTTCTTTCATAGCAAACAAAAAGTGTTGTGCATGAAAATAAATGTTTACTGTGTCAGTATAACAAACCTAGTCTATAATGTTAAATATAATGCAAGTAGGAATCTGATAATGACAAAATTCTAATTTTACCAGGGAAAACAAATGGTCTAATAATGTTGTTTATGGCAGATGATAAGTACATGTTTTAAACATAATAAATCAATTTCAGAATTATGAATAGTTATATTCTGATGTCATCTTTTTACTGTGCACTGTGAGAAAAAAACACATGTATGCAAATTAAACCTCCCGCACAGCCTTCAAATAATCACTTTGTGCAGCAAACTGAACGTTATTAACAACTTCATTACCTGTTATTCATAGCTTTTGCAGGTTGTGTTCACTAAAGTAGGGGTCATGCATGCACGCGCGCATTCTTTGTAGTAAACAAACAGCTGGCGGTCAGCTCACGAGCGATTTGGCAGCCACGAATACATCATTACATGAAGACAAAAATGACATTTTTGGGTGAATTATAGCATATAAATACAGTGTGTGACATTTTTAACGCCATTTGAAGGTGTCAATGTTGCTGTGAAGACTTGTGGGATTACCTTGCTTCTCTCCTGACCTTCAAAATATAATTGGCTGAATCGTAGAAAAGATTAATTAAGATGGTGCGTAGGGTCGAATCGAGATTGTGATCCGCTGGTGTAGGGCTAAGGGGAAGAGCTATATACCCCTTGAAACTGAGATTTTTCAAGGCCACACTCGAAACCATTAATTCATTCATTCATTTCTTTTCAAATTAGTCCCTTTATTAATCCGGGGTCACCACAGCAGAATGAACCACCAACTTATCCAGCACGTTTTTACGCAGCGGATGCCCTTCCAGGTGCAACCCATCTCTGGGAAACACTCGAAACCAAAGGGTAAGAAAATTTGCCAGAATACAACATCTACAACGACAGCATGGCTGCACACAGAAGTCAGGAGATGCACAAATTAGTATTTTCCGTCATTATTATGAACTTTTAGAGCAAACAAGCACGTTTTAATATATTAATAACTGTGTTTGTGTTTTATTGTAATGCTCCTAAAAAAATGCTAAAATAAAAACAGATAAATTTCGCTATCTATAATCAATAATAATAACTCCTGTATACTAGTCCTACAACATACTTTCACATCTGTCACTCGATGACACTCAAATACCCTGTCAGAAAAATCTAGTGGTTAGGAATGAGCTTTTTACTGTGTCTATATAATGTTATTGTTGTTAATGGTAATGCTGTTTTCGTGTGTTTACATAGCTGAATATGGCCACGGTGTAAACGCACAGTATAGTTACATTCTTATTGCCACATTTTATCGTTATGACAACATGATATTTTTGCCTTCAATGATTTCCTGAAGATGAATACCAAAATATAATGCAACAGGAATAACTATAGCAGTCGTGATCGTCGATCTCATATAAAGTAAGAGATGACATATGATGACATGAGCAGGTGCTGTAGTGCTGTCCCATTTCTTAGGGGTAAAATGTGAAGCCCTTCCCCTTCACATTTTGTTTCAAGGGCCATGAGAAAGGGGTAAGGGTACAAAAATTAAATTGTGACTGGGCCTTGATTGCATATTAAATGTGTCATCTTTCATTTTTAAATTGATTTAATTAAAATTAAATTAAATTGTTTTCTCATGGAGCAGTATAATTGTCATCCGTTTTGTCTTTTCCCACTGTTTAGGATGCAAATATATATTAAAAAAACACAGATTCAGCCTCGTGCGCAGGCTCCAGAGTTAAAATTGTATGCAAAATACATTTTTGTATTTTTTTAAAATAAATAATTAGTATTATTACCTATTTTATCTATTACATAAATTATTACAAAGTAACAATTACATTTGCAAAAGCTTTGACATTTTTGCAAGACAAAATTTCAACCATTTTATCAAATCAAATATTTATTTTCCAAATAGTTTGGTGTTTTTTTTTTTTTTTAAGTTTGTAATGCATACAGAACAAAAATACTTATATTCAATATATTATATTCAATACAAATATTCATACATCATATTCTATAAATAGCATGTATATTTTTAATAACAGAACCTGACAACTGCAATAAAAAATCCATATTTCATTGAAAAATAATGACAGATGGAGATTAAAGCAGGTTACAAGTCTTCTGTGCCTTTACATTTGAGCCATATTTCTTTTAAAATTTTAATTCATTGAAGCAGCAATCCAGACTGTGAACATTGTCAATATTAGTCTATTTTGAAGGATATTTGATTGTTCACTACAGAAATACCAAGAAAATTTCAAACAAAGTCAATTGAATGCCTCTACCAAGTTGGGTGAATATAGGTTTAATTAATGCCAGTCTCATCAAAACTCAATAATATCACAAATCTATTTAAAGCATCGCAATATAGCTATGGTTACTCAGCATCCTGCTCCATATGATGGCGTGACAGAGCGAGACATCCTTGAGCCGCATGCACAAACCACGCAAACAGCATCCGCCCCCTCACTCGCCATTTACCAACATTATCAGCAGCCTGGCAGACTGCGGTGCATCTGTGTGCATAGCGTTACCACCTCACCAATGCACACATTTCATTTCAGAGGGGGGAACGTGTTCATTTCTCCATTTATTGACGTGTTTGTCTTTTTTAGCAGGCTCAGGGGAGGCATTGAGCTGGAGTGTGAATATGAGGATACGCAGACAGAGCGGCGAAGCAGAACATGAGGTTGCTTTTGACATTCCTCTTTAGTTTTGCTGATAAAAAGTCTCTGTTTGGCTTGAAGGTTACAAGTACAAATGTAGAATAACTGAAGAGAACTGTTTGTGCATGCTCTATTCCATAAATAAGAAAAGTATATTTATTAACTGCAATTATCCCTTTGACTGGCTGTGCTTTTGGAAAGATTCAGTGTAAGACTGTCTGATGTTTCCATCAAACAGAAATGAAACAGGCATTATTAATCAGTACAAGATTAAGGCTTTTTGTATTACATTTGTAATAAACACTGTAGTCTGACTTTTCAACTGTATAATTATTCTGCACTATGTAATAAGAATAGTTAACAATAGTGAGGTTGAAGCCATCAAACTGACTTTAACAGAAAAGGATCGCCACTTCAAATGTGGAGGCAAATGTTCAGACTTTGATTGACCTTTTTCAGTGGGTTAACACCAAGCAGCAACATCCCGCTCTGCCTTGTGAAGCTAATACAGTTTCATTTCAGTTTATTGTGTAAATTGTAGCGCAGAGACTGGATTTCTGTTCCGGCCGATACAACGTGACGTCTTTTAGTTTTTATCATTAATTCATGAGAAAGACTTGGTTCGAACCAATCAGCGCCATCTATTGTCAATGAGATGCAACTTATTTAATATACATAATAAACGGTGAATTACAGATTTGCCACTCATGTCCTTTTAGAAAAGACGGGGTTTGAGTTAGTGTTGATTGCCCTGTCTATACAGATTGGTAAGTGTGTGATCAATGTTCTTTGTTTATGTTTATTCAGATGGCAAAGTAAGTTAGTATCGTCAGCAATACTTTTTCCGCTTTTAATGACATAGTTAAAATTATTTAGTTAACAGTTTACAGTAATATCACTACAATATTTTGGACTGAAAGACCCACAATAAATGCTGCTCTTCGATTGTAAACATGTAAACACCTTATTCAAAGTTTTACTGACGTGTAGGATTTTCGCTGCATTTTGAGACAGGATAGTCTATACACATATGGCTGTTTGACGCAATTCTTAGCACGTACTGAGTCTTTGCATCTACTGAGAAATGCAGAGGTTTTTTTTTTCTTTCATGCAGCGTGCCGTATTAAATTCTATCAAAACAACACTCTTCCAGCAGTTCCTCGCATCCAATTACTCGTTTGTCATGGGGCCCATGCATGAAATGCTCTCGAATGAAAGTGCCAAACTGCAGTTAAAGTTGACAACTTGAGAATGTGAATAGCGTGTGGGCACAATGATATTCATCAATCTATGTGCTATAACATGTAAAACAGGATCATGAAAGGAACATTCAAAAAAGCACCTTATTCACATTATTATCTTATTCAGATTAAGGCAAATATTTTGATTACTGATGTCCATGTAAACATAGCCACTGTCTTCTCCCCTGCATATGTGTTTGTGTTGCCGGTGTGTGCATGTACTAAACTCCCCTTTTCATGCAAACCCTTCACTCTTTCACCACTCCACACTCCCACCTAAACAAAGCTAGACTCACCTACTTTCCTGACTTTTTTTAAACTAGAGGTGTAAAAACAGCTTGCTGAGATAGGGGGGTTTCATGGCCTGTTACGCAGTTCTCCTAAAGAAAAGGCCGTCTAACTAAAATGCTAGTAGGCATCTGTAGCTCGGCTCAAGCTCTGACTCTTCCTTCTTTCGCATACCTTCGGTTAGCATGATGACGCATAAACAAATTGGCAATGGTTGGCCACACCCACTTGTAGCTTCATTGAGCTCTTCCCAAAAGTATAACAAAAAGCACTAGCAAAATAAACATGGTAAATTATGTTTATGCAAGCCAATAATTGATCAAAAATATTGTAAAAATATGAATATTCCAAAACAATTTTAAAATATTTAGTATTATACAAAATTATTTACATACAATTGAAATAATTATTTATTCCTGTCATCATTATGCCTAATCCAGCCCTCAATGCCTCATATTCAATGTCCACGTCATTTATAAGGCATGTTAATACAACAGAGTTAACCACAGTGCTGTACACAAAAAAATACAAACAAAAAAATAGGTACAATTTTAATTATAATCCCTGTCCTTACCTGCCATATGAGCTTATTTACCTTAACTGAATAACATTTTTACACTGTAAGCTGCCCACACACAACCCAAAATTCATATTCACTATGCCTGTGGTTCCCAAAGTGGAGGTAGGGATCCTGTTGGGAAGACTGACTTCACGATTCCCCACCAATTGATCAAATGTATTTCATATGACATGCTTCAAATTTTGTGAAGATGATCATAACCATGCCAAAGACCTTAACCCTAATGTGCTGTCCCGGATTTTTTCATCCACTCAAGGGTGATTTTGAATATTATTTAGCCAAAACTTTGGCAATCAGAATGCTTTTTGTTGACAAATCTTACTTTGACAGATATTTTGGGAAAATGGTTTGAACATTTAAAAAAATCTACAATACACTACAATACCCTTTTATTATGTCCATGGCTGCTTGGCCCCATTGACTTCCATTATAATCACATTTTTGGATTGCAAATTCATGACACTGTAGGGTCCAGCCAGTTGGTCCAATGACGGTATCCAATGGTGGATGAAGGTTCACTGCATGTTCGGTCTTTCCAGAGCACAATGTTGATTTATATTAAACTTAACTCATATCTGACTCCAATTTTAGTATGAGGTGGTTTAGAATATTAATATATTTATCCTCGTTTTATCTGACTCCAATTATAAAACATTAAGAAGATTATATCAATATGTAATTTAGATAAATGTTTGAACCGTTTGTCTTCACTAGTAACTATTACATCCGTTCATTCGGGTGCTCATGTCGCTCAAAGAAATCGCCTCGGCCGAAGGCGTCCCTCACGGTCACACTCCGGTCAGTCTTGAATATTAAACAGAGGTAAATTGACTAATACTTTAGATGGCCGCTACCAGCGCGCTCGTTCTAGAATACTTTAGTTAGTCCCGCTTAGATGTACACCTTTGAGTTAAGACAATCATCATTTCTAATTAGAGGTTAGGGCATTAATATAAATGTACCCGACAACTGGACTCTATAGTAACTTTGGTTTTCACCAAGCCCATGGTTTCCCATATGAACTTAATTTAGAATAATATTACCTTCAAACAAAGGTCGGGTACCCAATCTAGGTTAGTCGTGCAACACCTTGTTGACCTAGACGGAAGTTATCGCCCTTTCCACCTAAGTACACATGAATCAATATCAAGAGTCAGCCGGATCGCTAAAACACAATTAGTGTGCCCAATGCTCCATCTCAATTGGATTTTAGTCCGTCTACTGACCTGACGCAAGACGTGCGGAAACAAGGATACAGCGTAATCTACTTGAATTAATAATTACAGAGTGAGCAAAATATGGTCAAACATTACAATTTATTAGTCAGGTAAATGTATTATGCCAATTCAATCAGTCAATTCATAAATGATCAATACAAAACATCAAATTATCAAAGATAAATCCAAGATGAAAAAGATGCATTCCTGACTTTGTAATATACATAACATGGCGCAAGTCATGTTATGGGCTGATCTGGTTAGGCAGAATCGCCCTGAGTTTTTCTCAACCCTTACCTTAAATAACCCAAGAATTCCCTCAAGGAAGGGGGTGTGAATAACAAAAAAGGCATTCACACTTAGTGTCACACCCCTCACAGTGGTTCAAAAGATGCCTGAAGTTATATATTTATTGTTCTGATTATGTCTATTTCTGAGAGAATGAGACCATTGTACCAATCGCACTGAGACATTTCAAATGATATCAAACATGATGGTTAAAGTCAGTTTGGTTAATTCTAGAACATTCAAACATTGAAATGACCATATGTATGAGTTGGGGGGATGAAGCTGAGTTTCAGCATGGTCAGATGCAAATGCAGCAGGAACTGGTTTTTCACGCATTCCCCCCTGGTGGGTTGTGGAGTCCATTGGCCCTGTCTTCAGCTCATGTTTTGAATTGTCAAAGACATCAAAAATATTTGTAATATTTCAATTCTTACAACACTAAATATTCATGCATTCTTGAGAGTTGGTGGTTTTCACTGTTGGGAAGAGGTAAATTTATTTATTTATTTTTTTTTACTGTTGATCATTAGTTGCAATGCAAAAAAAAGGCTTAGTTTCAGGATAAAAATTATATGGTTATATGAAGCATATGCTGCGTCCCAATCTCTATACTATCCTTCCTAAATACTATTAGAAGATAGAATTAGTATGTCCCAAACCATAGTATGTTGAAAAGAGTATGCCAGAGGTACCTGGATGGTTTGATATTTCCGGTAAAAAAAGTGTAGAAGCTTTCGTACTCTAACCGCTGATTTCGCCCACAATACATTGCACATTGGACACAAATTCGATGAGAACTACAAATGCGTGTGAAAAGTGTAAATAAACTACAAACATGATGGATGCCCGAGACCAACTGTCAAGTAGAGAGGCTTCAGTAAAGATGTATGTTGACTGTTAGTCAATATCTAGCCAACTGGAAAATATTTAAATCACATTATCTGTGTTATATTCCATCTGCAACAACAATATCGAACTTGTATGAAGACACGTTTGGACGTTTGAATGTTTGAATGCAGAATTATCCATAGACCTGAGGAGATTTCACTGCATGAAAGACCCATGAATGGGAGATTAACCTGCTGCTGCTTCTTCAATAAGGTAGGAAATTAAATACAACAGAAATGTGGATGGTGTGTGGATGATTGACAGGGGGCATAACTAAGCAACACAACGATTTGTTAAAGAGGAAGTAGTATGTTCCAAAACTTGCATACTCTTCTGTTGCACACTCAAAAGTATTAACTTTTCCTTCACAAAAACAGTACAAACTTTTAGGGCGTAGTATAAGTATGCGAATTGGGACGGAGCAATAGTGTGTGTGTGTGTGTGAGAGAGACCTTTGCGCACTTATTTTGATATTTACATTTACATTTACATTTAGTCATTTAGCAGACGCTTTTATCCAAAGCGACTTACAAATGAGGACAAGGAAGCAATTTACACAACCAAGAGCAACAATGAATAAGTGCTATAAGCAAGTTTCAGGTCTGTAAAGTCTAAGAAGGAAAGTATTAGTAGTATTAGTATTTTTATTTTATTTTATTTTATTTTTTTTTGTACAGTTAGTGTGATATTCAGAGAGGCAATTACAGATTAGGAAGTGTAGTGGAGACTAAATAGTTGAGTTTTTAGTCGTTTCTTGAAAGTAGCGAGTGACTCTGCTGTTCTAATGCAGTTAGGGAGTTCATTCCACCAACTGGGCAGATTGAGCGTGAGCGTTCGCGAAAGTGATTTCTTCCCCCTTTGGGATGGAACCACGAGGCGACGTTCATTCACAGAACGCAAGTTTCTGGAGGGCACATACATCTGCAGGAGTGAGAGCAGATAAGAAGGAGCAAGGCCAGAAGTCACTTTGTAGGCAAACATCAGAGCTTTGAATTTGATGCGAGCAGCAACTGGCAGCCAGTGCAAACGGAGTAGCAGCGGAGTGACATGTGCTCGTTTAGGTTCATTGAAGACCACTCGTGCTGCTGCATTCTGGAGCAGTTGAAGAGGCTTGATAGAGTTAGCTGGAAGCCCAGCTAGTAGAGAGTTACAGTAATCCAGTTTGGAGAGAACAAAAGCTTGAACAAGGAGTTGAGCTGCATGTTCAGATAAGAAGGGTCGGATCTTTCTGATGTTATAGAGTGTGAATCTGCACGATCGAGCAGTTCTAGAGATGTGGTCAGAGAAGTTTAGTTGGTCATCAATCGTTACTCCAAGGCTTTTCACCCTTTTGGATGCAGTAATGGTTGCCCCGTCCATCTGGATTGAAAAGTTATGGTGTAGAGTCGAGTTGGCAGAAACTACAAGCATTTCCGTTTTTGCGAGGTTCAGCTGAAGATGATGATCTTTCATCCAGTGTAAAATATCCAACAGGCAGGCTGAAATGCGAGCTGGAACCGAGGGATCATCAGGATGAAAAGAGAGGTATAGCTGGGTATCATCAGCATAGCAGTGGTAGGAGAATCCATGTCTCTGGATGACTGGTCCTAGAGATGATGTGTAGATGGAGAAGAGAAGTGGCCCAAGAACAGAGCCTTGAGGTACCCCAGTGTTTAGATGCTGTAGGTTGGACACCTCACCCCTCCAAGACACCCTGAATGATCTGTCAGTGAGGTAAGATCTGAACCATTGTATAACAGTGCCCGCAACGCCCAGTGACTCGAGCGTAGATAGCAGGATCTGGTGGTTGACAGTGTCAAAAGCAGCTGACAAGTCCAGCAAAATGAGGACTGATGATTTAGAGTCTGCTTTAGCCAGTCTGAGATCCTCCACGACCGAGAGCAGGGCAGTCTCAGTTGAGTGGCCTTTCTTAAAGCCGGATTGCTTGTTGTCCATGAGATTGTTTTGAGTAAGAAAGTCCAGGACTTGATTGAACACTACTTTCTCCAGAATCTTGGCCATGAATGGAAGCAGGGATACTGGTCTGTAGTTTTCAAGTAGCATATGGTCCAGGTTGGGTTTCTTTAGCAGTGGGGTTACCCTAGCCTGCTTAAATGTAGTGGGGAATAAACCAGAGTCAAGAGATGTGTTAATTATGTGAGTCAGTGTTGGTATGACTGCAGGAGAGATGGCTTGCAAGAGATGAGAGGGAATGGGATCGAGTGGACAGGTGGTTGCATGGCTAGATAGCACCAGTTTGGACACCTCAGACTCAGAGAGCTGAGAAAAAGAGGTGAGTGTGTGTGGTGTTGGTGGTGTACCTTGCGTGTTTGTTGTAGGTGCAGCAAATTGAGCACTGATTTTTGCAGTTTTGGTGCAGAAGAATGTAGCAAAGTCATCAGTAGTAAGTGTGGAGGATGCGGGTGGAGGAGGAGGATAGAGGAGGGAGGAAAATGTTTTAAAAAGTAGGCGAGGATTAGTGGCATTGTTGATTTTCAGACGGTAATATGTCTGCTTTGCCGAAGTAACCTCAGCTGAGAAAGAGGACAGAAGAGTTTGGTATGTTAAGAGCTGTGCAGGATTTTTAGTTTTCCGCCAAATTCTTTCTGCAGCTCGAAGTTTTGAGCGATGCTCACGGAGAGCATCCGAGAGATGTTTGAAAAATAAAAAATAAGCCGCTCAGCGATCAGAATATAGTAAACATAGTGAGTGTATTTATGCAGGCACACTACAATTTGCCAATAGTCCAATTACTTTTGGACCCTTAACAAGTGGGAAGCACATTTGCAAACTGTTGTAATTCCTACACCGTTCACCTGATTTGGGTGTAAATACCCTTAAATTAAAGCTGACACTCTGCCGTTAAAGTACATCTTGGTCGTTTTATTTCAAATCGATTGTGTGGGTGTATAAAGCTAAAATTGTATCAATGTCCAAATATTTATGGACCTAACTGTATATGCTGTCATGACTTTGCAATCAATGTCATTATAATGGAAGTCAATGGGGCAAAACAGTGATAAACATAACAAAAGCGTAGTCAATTCAAACAGTACACAAGGGTTAAGTTAAGATAACATTGTTCAAAATCTTATATTCTTGCACAAACTGACTGTTACCTATCATAAGGCCTCAAATTATTATTAAGAGACAAAAGCATTGTTTTTGTTTTGACTGTATGCTTTTTTTTTTTTTTTTTTTTTTTGGGTTACAACTTTGATGGCCTGTGTGCGATTAAAAGAAAAGCATATTTTCATATTTTTATTTCTGGGTGAACTATAGCTTTAAATGCAGAACAAACAAAAAACTCAGATCAAGTTAGATTCCAGTTAGATCTGGTTGTGACGCGACCGATAGAAAAACTAGAGAAAAAGAGTCCTTCAAGGTCAGGTTATTGACAACTCTTTGTTTGAGATTTAGTGCGAAGTTCCGAATGTCATTTCAGAATCTTAAGCCCACCTATTACTTCTTCAACTCTCCGATATATCTTAACTTAGAAATGCTCTCTTGAAATATTGAGGAGTGACTCTGGCTGCCTCTCACATGTGCTCACTGAGAGCTTTGCTATGGCAACTAGAGCTGCTCCACTACCAATTGCCCACAGAAGAAAGTTGTGCGTCAAGGCTGCTCACAAAGCATCATTCAAGGGTGTTACACAACAAATGTATTTACATTCTTAAGCCGAGACACTGCAGGTATAAACACACATTTTTCAGGTACCTGTCCATTTTGTGACAGTTTAGCTTTTCATTCGTAAATGTTAAATAAACACCAGAAATACATTTTTGAGTGTTTATCAAATAGTGTCAGTAGATTTTGATCAAAATACACAATTTTTTAAAAGCCCTTTTCTTAAATGTATTTTATTTTGGCACTTCTGCACCGATACATAAATCTCCACTTTAGACTGTACATAAACCAAATTTCATTTTGTTAATAACTGCATGCCGAAGGCTTGAAGGTTTATTGTGAATCAGTTTGTCATGGGGGCCAGTTCATGAAAAGCATCCCAAATGAGGGGCCGGAGAGACATGACTTCCAATATACAACACAGGCTCATTCTGAAAACGTAGTTCCGTGGACATTTCTTGAAGCCGTGAATTATGTAGCCAGAGGTACGTATGGCTGCATTTCTTTTTTTTTGTAAGTGAATGCCACGGGGAAGTATGACGCCGTTCCTTTTGGTGCTTACCGGATGACTGCTTACCTCCGTGTGGAGGGCTTTCCCATCGCAACCAGTTTATCCAGTTAGCTCATTGTGTACGTCAGCGGACTTGAGACGCAGAGAGGAGTTTACCATGACGACCGGGTTCGAGTCCGAGGAGGAGAGGTTCCAAAAATCAGGCAATACAAAAAAAGAATCCAAAAAATAAAATGAGTGAACAACAAGGTGAGAATGTGATAAAATCCAAAAACATGGTTAAAAATCTAACGAGGGCTTTTCTTTTTCTGGATGGCTTTTGTAAACCGTCGGTTGGGTTTAGAGGAAGTAAGTGGTTGGCGGGTCAATCACTAAAATTGGTTGGGTTTAGGGAAGGAGGAGGGGGGGGTTTGTTAATTCGCCGATCACCCATTCAATCATTTAGTCGGTCAACAGCGGCCTCTGGTGGGTTTATGCAAGAACAGCGCGGACACGAACAGCACTCACAAGAGACATTTGAGACACGAAAAAGCGCACACAGCGGCCTCTTGGGCATTCGCAAAAACAAAAACTGCAAAAATACGTACCTCCCGGAACTACATTTTCAGAATGAGCCTGGGTTGTTATAATGCTAATATGTTAATATTACATCACTGCATTGTACAATGTGGCTTTTTTACAAACATATTCAAATGTTGTATTTCAAAGCACAACAAAATCAGTGTATTGCTTAAGTAGGCTTCTTCTACATTCAGACACATTTATATGTTATGTTTTGAAATGCATAACAATTAGGGATGCAATGATATTAGACTTTGGCTGTACGATTATATCTGAAGAATAATCATAGGTTGACGGTTATCACGATTATTATGCATTTATTAAATTCAAAACACTAGTTTAGGAAATACAAGAAAACTGCTTTTATTTTACAGTGTTGTTTATTGCTGCTCAGTAACCAAATACAGCACAAAATATTAATAAAAAAACTAACAATAGTCCATTTCTCTCTTTGGGCTTAAAAAATGAAAAAGTTTTTGACATGAGTGATAATTTTACAATGAAAATAAATGACAGAAAAATGAATAAATAAATAAAAACAAGAACAAAAATAGTATTGGTCTAATGTTAATTTGAGCTATATATTAGCTAAGAATTTAAATGAATTGTTGTTATTATCTGCGTCCATACATACATAACCATTTTAATAATTTGTAATAATTCATCTAACATAGATTTTGTTTACATTGCACTAAAAGCCACACACAACTCTCACCACTACAGCGTGAGATAATTTCTACTATGAGCACCTAAAGGGCGCGAGTGCGTCGGTCCGCTTGCGAGCCATAAGCGCATCGCTTCCGATATTTGCACGTCTCCATTGAAAATAATGTCACTATAAATAATGACCGCTTAATGTCACTTGACTCACTCTCTGTGCAGTTTGAACTGCAGCTCGTGCTGTATTGAACAGACGCAGATCACTGTACAACTATAGCAGCCATTTTTCGACTAAACAAAATTTATTTTAGATGTCTTGGTCACAGTATTTGGAGGGCCAGAACAAATTACCTCGGGGGCTGGGTTCAGGTTCACCAATTGCATAGCCCTGCTGTACGACAAATAATATGTTAAACAGTTATTAATATTTACATACACACAAACATAATTAGTATGGCTGTTCATATTATTATGAGAATTAAAGCCTGAGGACAAAAAAGATTCCTAAAATCCCCTGTAAAACCCTAAACTGTCTTTGGCGAGGGGGTGAGGTAGAGAGCCATGAGAATGGTACCAGGCTAGCGTGTGAGTGAATAATGGGAAGCAGCTGTGGTGCACACAGGCTTCGAGTGCCGTTGAAGATGCTCCGGACTATAAGAGGAGAAACGATGTCTGAAGAAGCTGAGAGAGGTTCAGGCCTAGACACAGTTATCTTGTGTTTGTTATTGGTTTAGACGGCTGTCTCCGTAAGGAGCTGCCATCCATTTTATTAATATTTACCTTCTTCCACCCAGTAACAACATGCATATAGAGCTTCACTACAGTGCTGCCGAAACCCAGGAAAGAAGGACAAACGCGCTGCCCAGAATCCCTCGACGCACTGCCCAGAATTGCTCGCCGCTGAAGGAGGGCAAAGTGCCATTGAGTCGGGTGACCAGAGTCTGCCCTGGAGAAGCTCGAGGCAAGCATGGCACTAAAAAAACATCAGTCAACCTGTTGTCTGTAACGCCAATTGAGCTACCATCCACCACGATGCAGAGGCGAGTAAACACAGGGTTTTTTGCCGTACACAAAGTCCGGGAAAGTCAACCGCAATCTACCATGATGGGGAGGAGTCAAGTGAAGGGGACAAGGGCTCACAGTCGAACACCCGAGTTCCAGAGGAAGTTGCCAGCCAGTGGCAGGGCAAAGCCAAGGAACATCAAAAGAACAGTGTGTCACAGTGTCGTGGTGCAATGAATAATGAAACAATGAATATTTGCATAATTAAAGAGCCCCTATTATGGGATTTTGAAAATGACCTTTCAAGCAGTGTGTAACACCGCTCTAAGTGAATGAAAACATAAAGCAAGATAAATTTGAAAGTGCACCATGTTTGAAAAAAACTATTGATTTTAATCTATAAAAAAAAGAAAAAAAATGTTGATTTATACGAATCATCTTGATTTAAAATCTTTAGCCATTTTGTGTTGATGTCGACAGGAAATATTGCCATACATGAGGATAACTTGAACCTGCCCTTCCCTTCAGACACTAGTGAATTGGGATAGGATTGGTCATGACCGAAGACTCAAGATGTGGGTAATAAATGGTTAAACTTTATTTTCACATCACTCAAAGGTTAACCTTGTGTTCTGTTTGTTCCTGTAATTTCTTTGATGATTAATACAAGGGACGATAATAAAGGAACGATCATCAACAAAGACTATCAATGTATGTGACTTTAGCAGACCTTGACAGGGACCTTGTCAGTACAAGAGTTCAAATGGGCTAGTTTCTTCTTCTTCTGGATCACAACCAGTACTTAACCAGTGATTAAAATGCCTATTACCTTGTTTTCTCTAGCTTGCAAGATATGTATTTAAATGTGTGTTGTAACTTGTATTTGTTACGCGTGCCTTGTAATTTATCTTTCTGGTTAACTCTTTATGGGGCTATTCACGCATAGCAGGGGATTTCTAAACTCAGTCCTGGAAGGCCGGTGTCCTATAAATTGTACTGTAGCTGAAATGTGCCTCAACACACCTGCAAGGATGTTTCTAGAAAGCCTAGAGCTTGATAATAAACATTGCAGGACACTGGCCCTCCAGATTGCGCACCCATAATAAATAGTGTCTAAAACTGTGTGGTAAACACAAAGCGTGTGGCTTCTCTTACTGATTTAAATGCAATTCTGATCCACTGGCATGTGTTGGTGCTAAGGCCATAATCATGATTATCATAATAATCATCAAAACTTTTTGAAAGAGTTCAACTTTTGTCAGTGTGTTGATTAAAGTTGAATGTATGCCATTGTTATTACTTACAGTTATAGTTAAGAATGGATCAATATGCTGGTGTTTAACTGTATAGCTTCAACTTGTACTCTGCACCATGGCTGCTTGTTGGGCATTTCTTAATGCCTCACACTGAACACAGTCGACCAATCACAACACACTGAGTCATCGGACAATCTTTGTAGATTAGCATGGTTTAAAAAAGGTTTGGATAAAAATTAATCACTGATCTATAGGCGGCATGGTGGATCAGTAGTTAGCACTGTCACATCATTGCAAGAAGGTAGCACTGTCGGTAGTGTGTGTGTGTGTGTGCGTGTGTGTGTGTGTGTGTGTGTGTGTGAACTTGTGTATGGGTGTTTCCCAATACTGGGTTGCAACTGAAAGGCCATCTGCTGCGTAAAACATATGCTGGAATAGTTGGTTGCTAGAATACTGTTCATTTCACAGTAGTGACCCCTGATAAATAAGCCGAAGGAAAATTAATGACCAAACAATATGAAAGTCGTTGGGATAATTAGGCAAAAATAAATGCATACAATTAAACAATAAAAGTGTTTTTTGACCTTTCATCCAAATCAGTTGTTGGAGACCGCAAAACCAAAACGTGACCTTTTATAATTCATAATAGGGGTTACATTTTGGAAAATGCATAATACAAAATGTTTGCAATTTTTAAATCATCAGAGCCAGTAAAGAGATAATTATCAGTATTTGTTTACCCTATTCACCTGCTATGTCTTGCCTTAAATACAGCACAGGTGAGCGAGTTGGTCCTTGTTGCCATGGAGATGTGCAGACACTCTGCAAGATGCTGCCAGGACACATGTATGCACTATAAAGGCAAACAGCCACAGACAAACAGCTATTCTTGTGTGAAGGGGGAATTTCAATATGAAATGCACGCTCCGATGAACACTGAGGCATCCCGAACCTCATTGAGGGCTCAGTGTCACAACTCCAGCTGTGCAGCGACAGTTGGAGCATATAATAATGTTCATGATATTCTCACTGGGTTCTAGTGCAAAAGCGCCTTAAGGAAACATGAGAGATTTTGCATGTAAAAGTCAACACTAGCTTTCAAAACATGATGGTAGTGTATGTGGCTACCTGTGCTAATCTATTCAGAACAAAATTTTGGCATTGCTATGCTATTGAAATGCTAGAGTATTTATGGTGGATGACCAACCAGATATGGTAAGGTTTACTTGCACATTAAATCAAACAGAAGCGACAGTAATGATGTTTATAATGTGTAAAAACACGTTCTGATGTACCACCTGGAATACATTACAAAATATAACATGTCATATATCTTTTGAAATCTGAGATTCTTGTAAATAAAATGATTCCAACCATTTTAAGAATGGTTTCACACAATGAACACAGCGGATACAATTAGTGTCTTTGTCTAACTAAATGTTTGTATGTATATGAGATTTGTGTTTTTACACCTACGTATAAATATATAGTGACTTTTGTACAAAGTTTAATCAAAGTTTATTTAATTTATGCTTCAATTACTATGTGTCAAATAGTATTGACAGTGAAAATGGATAAGGGATAGAATAGCTCTAATTGTAACCTTTCATTAGAGCTCAAAAGTATGTCTGTACGATAAGGAAATCAAGAATTACAGCCTTTTATGCGCCTGTGGTTGAAAACGGTCATTTGGCATTTCCAAGTGGCCTCCTTAGGGGAGCGCCTAGACATTCACTTGAATAAACATATATAAAACACAAATTTTCTAAGGTTCTGTTATCAAAATTAAGGTACTGTTATCAAAATAGAAAAGTGGCTTGGTAAGGCTTCCTTCTTTGATGCAAATGTCTTATCAAACTAGTACCTCTTAATTAAAGTAATTTGCAGGCATTCGTTAAGATAAAAATAAGTGGATTTTTTTTTCAGTGTGTCCTATGCATTTTTAGGCATTTTAAGCTAAATTGAACATGAACGCTCAAGAAAGAAAGAAGAAAGGAAGGAAGGGCGGAAGTAAGGAAGGAAGGAAAATGGAAGGAAAGAAAGAAAGAAAGCAAAAAAGAAAGAAAGAGAGAGAGAGAGAGAAAGAAAGAAAGAAAGAAAGAAAGAAAGAAAGAAAGAAAGAAAGAAGGGAGGGAGGAAGGAAGGAAGGAAGGAAGGAAGGGAGGAAGAAAGGAAGAAAGAAAGAAAGAAAGAAAGAAAGAGAGAGAGAGAGAGAGAGAAAGAAAGAAAGAAAGAAAGAAAGAAAGAAAGAAAGAAAGAAAGAAAGAAAGAAAGAAAGAAAGAAAGAAAGAAAGAAAGAAAGAAAGAAAGGCAATGTTTCCACCAAAATAGGCAGAACTAATGTTTTGACCAATAGGTATCTGAAAGCATCTGAAAAAGCATCCCCAATGGTAATACTAATAATGATGCTTGCCTCAAAAAGCACCATCACGCATTTAAATACAGTCATTTTGTTTTCCATAATGCATCAACAGCTTTGAAACAAACAGCTCATGCCAATTCGGTGAGCAATGCTCATCAGATGGCCAGTGAAAGGCCCATGGCTGTGCTGTCTGACACTGTGTCCTAACTAGACGTGACGCACGTTTCCCCTCAGTAATTTGTCAGTAATGTCTCAAGTAATTTGTCTCTTCTTACTGAAAGTGAACATGTATCATGACGTGGCACAATCACACCCAATAAAAACACATTGATGTTCCGTAAACATTTATGTTCAGTGGGATATTGTGGATACAGTTTTATACAAAACGGTTGGATGCTCTTCCAGCCGTACACCCATACACTCTCTCAATTCACCTATACCGCCTGTCTTTAGACAATGGGGGAAACCAACGGGATCATGTGGAAAAGATGCAAACTCCATTCAGAAAAGCCAACTGGTCCAGCCGGGACTCAAACCAGCAAACATCTTGCTTTGAGGCAACAGTGCTAACCACTGAGCCACCGTTCCACTAATCGACCGCAACTTGACATAGGAATGTGGTCCCCCCACCCACTAATATTGATTGGAAGGAGCGCATCACTATATCCTCACTTTGTTGTTTCACGTCACGTTGTTTGTAACTTTAGGTGAGTTTGCAAACATGTGTACTTTTCATTGAGTCTTCCTTAAACTTCAGCAGTTTGCATTTCCTGCGGTCACAGAAGCTCCCTTTCATCTAACTAGGTGCAGCTGGAAAGTGCGGGCGTGTTGCCTCACTAGCGCGTTCCTCCTTTGGAAATAACAAACTTGCCTTATGCAGGTCGCACACCAGAAGCGCCGCTCAGCGCCACGCAGCATCGTGACATGCAGTGCCATGCAATTTAGAATTCTAGGTTCCTATCTAGGTACACACAACTGCGC
This sequence comes from Danio rerio, assembly GCF_052040795.2. NCBI lineage: Eukaryota > Metazoa > Chordata > Actinopteri > Cypriniformes > Danionidae > Danio > Danio rerio. The sequence goes on along the minus strand of NC_141025.1, from coordinate 56,477,447 downwards.
CGCAAGTCAGCGGCTGTTCGTGGCACTCAGCCACCACTCAGGACACTGTTCATATTTCTGCTGCGTTAAGTTTTAAATAACATGCAAATGTGCGTATCTGGTGTGCCATGTCACAGCTCTGAGAGTCGCATCCAGTGTGTAACACCCTTTAGTTATAGTAAATGATCCTTAAACAGTGGTAAACTAGGTGCCCTTTAAAGTAAGGAGTAAGGTGTAGAATATAAAAAAATGTTTGATTAATCAAAAAATGGTCACATTATGATAGACAGCCCAAATTGTCAACATTTGCAGATTTGTGTTTCTGCCTACCCTGTTCGCACAGAGAGATACGTCATCAGTGCCAGTATTGGGGAAAGTTACTTTTGAAAGTTTTTAACTTTCATTTATTGACTTGAACAATATTGAGTTACTCCCCAAAAAAGTAACTTTTTATGATAAGTAAAGCGTTATGTTACTTTTGAGTTACTTTTGTGTTACTTTATATTACCTGGCTAAGGCTTGATCTCTTTCAGAATTTTTTTTTTTTTTTTAACAGAGAGTTCTTAAACAACGCACTGTACAACCTACACCTACATTTATCTACATTAAAAAAAAAACATTTCAAAAAAATATTTTAGGATAATGTTATCTGAGAACTTCCTGACCCCAGAGCTCTACATGCCTGTATACAGATTATTAAAAGTGTAAAGCAATGTGTTTGCTACTTTTGCACTATTGTAATTATTAAGTAAAATCATTGTCCATTGAGAAAATGCCTTTTTCCTTTACTTCGAGGCATTCAAAACAATAAACATAATCTCTCATTGACTGCGGCTACTTTAATTTTAATTCAGCGATTTATTTTTGAAAGCTAATCAATTAAACTAAAAAGTAACTTGTGTTACATCTTCAAAAAAGTCAAACATTATTTTTTTTGACATAATTTACGGTTTACGGTTTACGATACTCGGTACTTAGTAATATTATTATGTAACTTGTGTTCCTTGTGTAAATGTTTCCCAGAGATGGGTTGCAGCTGGAAGGGCATCTGCTGCGTAAAACACATGCTAGATAAGTTGGTGGTTCATTCCGCTGTGGCAACCCCAGATTAATGAAAAAACAAAGCCAAAAAGAAAATGATTGAATGCACTTCTGTTACTTGTAATGCGTTACCCTCAACACAGATCACACATTCATAAGAGTGATGATGGTGTGCAAATATGAAGATAAATCAGTAGCAAACCTCAAAAGCTTGCAAATGGGAATGTGAGAACGTATCATATTAAAGGTGCAGTATGTAGGTTTGACACCCAATGGTTGAACTAGGTCTTGCAATCCTGGATCAACCACACAAAAGTGCAGGTTGCCAGATTGATGTAAGTGTACCTTAATAATGAGCCTAAAGGCTGATTTAAACATTTCTAACTCAAAGCAACGGGCAGAAGAAATATTTTTATACAGTACATAAAGGACTTTTTGTCCAAACCAACACATGAAATTAATATTTTAAAAACGGCTTCTATTTCTCACAGATGAACAACAGAATGAACAATGATCAGATCAGGTACACCTCATGTGCTTTATTCAGTGCTAAATGCTAATACTGTGAATTTAAATGGCATTTTACATAACATAATACAGCAGATAGTTCAACTCAGATCTTGAAAATAAAATTTGAAATTGAACTTTAGACCTGTGCAAGCCCAGTTCAAATAACTAAAATCAATCATTCAACATGTACATTTAATAATGTAAAAGAGGTTTAACATGCATTAATTCAATTATAAACTATTCTGTGCTTCTGAATGGCTGTATATAAAGTCGTCTGGTACAAACAGCCAAATTGCACATCACAGCAAATCTCATCACATAGCTGGTTGTTAGTACACAGAGTTACAATGCAACCTGTTCACTTAATCTTTACAATCATAATATTTATATTACTTTCTAATTAATAATCACCTCATGTGAAACTCTGAATCGGCGTCTCATTTCAGGGCTGCTACTGTCCAATGGAGGACACATTTAGATTGCAAACACATGCTTTGAGAGCCTTCCTGACTGAATAAATCAGATTCACGGTTTTCCAGTAGGGCAACCCAGTGTGCTGAAATATAATTGCTAAACTGGCATTGGGCAGGTTAAATTAACTAAAACAAAGACAGCTATCTGGCACGGAAAATAAATTTTTAAAGCAGTACAGTATATTGACTTTAGCATTGTTTTTCAGATAAACAAGAATGCTTACTTTGCATGTTTCTTAAATATCTGCAAACATATTATGGTATTTTTATGCTTTAGAAAATCTTACATACAGCACCTTTAAGATTTAAATTAGATGCTGCATATTATAAGTTATGAATTTGTCAAATGTTCACATTTAACTAAGCATTCTATTTCAGTTTTGCTGTACAGCAATATGTCGGTAAACACAACCTCTCAGATCTAGGTACAAATACAGATCCTTGACGTTGATTAAATGTAATATTCACTAGACATTTGCTGCTTTAGGGATGCTCTGAAAATTGCATCCACAGTGTAAAACGTAAAACTGTATCAAACTGTTTGTTAACCCGTAAACAGAAATGAAAAGGAACAGCTGTAAGTATATCAGAGCCCCGAGCAAGAGGGAAAAAAAGGGTAAATGATGTGAAAACAATCCTAGGATAAGACTAAAGCAACAATGCCTTAGCTGTGGATTTTTCACAGCAGAGTTGTAGCAAACAAGCCTGTCCATGTGCCAATAAATAATAACTCAAGCCTGAGGCAGTATCAGTACAAGAGGAGAGACCTGGTGGGAGAAACAGAGCAAAGTAGAAAAATAGAAAAAGAAAGAGTGATAGATCTTGCACCTGAGCCAATGCCACAGAGACACCCAGCATTATGCAACACCCAGCGGAGCCCACCTGCTGACAGCCCGAACACCAGCCCAGCATCCAAAGTGACGTTTATCTTCAATATGTGCAACAGCAAACTCATTAGCACTTTTAATTTGCCACACACAAGCTGTGATTTCACTATAGCATCCATCTCTTTTAACTTGGCAGCAATTTTGGGTGTTCACATTAATGTGAAGTGGCATATATTGAGAATTATTTGCTGCTAAATGTCCTGCGGATCATGCTAAGAAAGACTAAGCTAATGTAGTATAAATGCTAAATCAACATGTTTTAATTGTTTTAAAACATGACAGCCAAAGTATATTTGTTTGCAAATACAGTCAATCAACTTTACCCAATTCGATGGTGTGCGTAGATACAGATATCCAACACATGCACACTTGAAATATTCATCCTTGTCCAGAATCTGTGCTCGTTCTCTACGAAAATTTAAAGTTTCAAAATGGCACTACAAATAAAGTTACGGACTATCTTCATAATCACCTCTGTCTCCATTTCTTTATTCTATTCTTCAATTCTAGCAAATTGAAGCTACCCAGTGGTGGGGAAAGTACTGAAAAATCATACTTAAGTTAAAGTACCATTATTGCCTATAAAATGTAGTTTAAGTAGAGTAAAAGTATTTGTTGTAAATATTACTCAAAGCATGAGTAAAAAGTAGCCCAAGTATTCAAGAGTAGTGAGTATTATGCTGTAAAAAGCTAAAAAGTGACTAAAATCTAACGTTGAGCCAACATCTTAAAACATTAATATTGACATTAAATACTGATGTTTATTCAAAAGGTATGACAACTAAAATTCAGCATCTGATAGATGTCATAGTGGTAACGTCCAGGGGCGTTGCTAGGATCGAAAAGGATAAGGGGCTTAGCCCCAAGGACCCCCAATCTACCCCCCCCCCCCCCATTAAAAAAATAATGTTGTAATTCACCCCGCTAAAATACCACCACTTTCAAAAGGTAATCTACTTTTATAATAGATTTATAAATGGTTTAATAATAAATAGGGCTTTTGAGTTGACTTTTAGCAATAAATTTTGAAGGTTTGTGACTTGTAACACCAAAAAGGAAAAAAAAAACATTAATTAATTATCCCACTTCTCATTTACTAGTCTGTTGTGAGCCATATCATACCTCTTGAGCCTCCTATCTCCTCTCCTGATTTGCAGTTACTGTTAGTTTTTTGAAAATGTAATTTTCTGCATGTCTTCAAATCTAAAAAATATGATTTATTTTATAGTGTGAGTTGTTATCCAATGTGATACAAAGCTACAAACATGTTCAGTTGGACAGAGTGATTAACTAAGGTGTAGTGTTGTCAAGATACTGGAATTTCTAAATTCAATACCTTGCAAAATATTGATATTCAATAGGCTACTATTTTTGACATAATAAAAAAAATTATCAAAAATACTACAAAAATAAAAATAAAGATTTATATGCTAGAAATGTGTTTACTTCAAATTTATTTTGAGGGAGATTTTTTTTTGTTTTTTCCTCAAAATAAGGTGATGTGGGCATTGTAGCACTTTAAATGCAAGTAATGCCTGTTTCATTCATTCATTGAGCAGAAATTCCAGATATGCCTCACAAAAGTAGTAGAACAGTCCAGGAAATCCTTAATATGGATAAAGGCATCCAGCTATTGCTGTAGTTGAATGAAAATAAGATCTGAATAAGCATAAAAAGGCTTTAACTGATCATTTACGCGACTGCAATAATAAATGTTTATACAGTTGAAGTCAGAATTATTATCCCCCTTTGAATTTTAATTTATTTTTTAAATATTTCCCAAATTATGTTTAACAGAGCAAGGAAATTTCCACAGTATGTCTGATAATATTTTTTTCTTTTGAAGAAATTCTTATTCGTTTTATTTCAGCTAGAAAAAAAGCAGTATTACATTTAAAAAAAAAACCCTTTTAGGGTCAAAATTATTAGCCCCTTCAAGCTAATTTTTTTTCTGATAGAACAAACCATCATTATACAATAACTTGCCTAATTACCCTAACCTGCCTTTAAAGCCTTTAAATGTCACTTTAAGCTGTATAGAGGTGTCTTGAAAAATGTCATCCAAATACTGTCATCATGGCAAAGATACAACAAATTAGTTATTAGAGATGAGTTATTAAAACTATTATGTTTAGAAATGAGTTGAAAAATTCTTCTCTCCGTTAAACAGAAATTAGGTGAAAAAATGAACAGGGGGCTAATAATTCAACTGGGGCTAATCAGACTTCAACTGTATGTCTTCTTCCAGCCATCACAGGTATTTTCATAAGAAAGTCGATTTATAATCCCCTGCTTATTGACATAGCATGTTAAAGTAGAATGTAGCTATACAATATGCTAGATGCATGAACTCACTGTGATTTAACTATTACAGAAACAGATGTGACTGGCTATATCATATCTAGATAAATATGCCTAGATATCTATATCATATCTAGAAAGCTAGAACAATTTACGTTTTTTTGACTAATTTGCATGTATGCATTGATATGATGCACATTTTATCGATTACAGTTATTTTATTTCACCCAAACTACACATATTTTATACTGTGGAAACAAATGTTAAGCTTCATTAGTAGTTAGAACTATTCAGTTTCGCGAAAGAGTTGTATTATTACCTCATCAACTTCAGCTCTTCAAAATAATGAATAAATGAAGTGCAGTGGCGGAATTTTTTTAAACATCATGTGACAACAGTGCCACTCCCACCTGCCGGTAGATACAGGTACTGCTGAACAGCTGACCCGACACAAACACGGCGTGAGGTGGAATGTGCGTGATGTACGCCGTAATTTTCAGTACTTGGATAACAAAATAAATGTTATACACCATTATATATACTTATATATTATATATACTTATATTTTTATTTAAGTGCAACATATTGCAAAAGATCAGGGGCTTTTGACAATACATCAGGGGCTTAAGCCCCCAAAGCCCCCCCCTAACAACGCCACTGGTAACGTCCATGCAACGTCAAGCTGTAACATCATTAGACATTGATATTAGGTTGGATGTTGGACATTGACATCGGCCTGACATTGAGTTCTGATGTCAACCTGATTTTAATTTAAAAACAAAATGCAAAGTCCCCACAACATTGGGGTAAAACGTCAATCTTACGTCATGTTTATGTCTTGTGCCTGGGTGTTTAAGGCCATTTCGGTCATAATACAGTAAACATCAGTCATCTTCTCATCAGTGACATGCATTGTCACTGATGAGAAAAAATATCACATGACATCTAAACAGTCTCTGGATCAATGCGTGTAAAGACTTCGGACGTCTTCTTGCACACAACACTTCCACAGTTTGCTGCAATTATAAACCGCCCATGTCTTGAGGTAGTTCATTAGTATGCAATTTACCTCTTCTGTGTGTGATTTGGTTGGACCGCAATCACAGGACTGATTTTATTTAATCTTAATAGACAAGAAAAAAATAAAGTAGTGACTGCAGGTTGAAGGAAAGTATTGGAGTAAAAGTACAGATACTGCACTAAAAATGAACGGGAAAGTAAAAGTACACATTTTTAAAACTATTCAGCAGATTACAATTCCTGAGAAAAACTACTCAGTTACAGTAGTTTAAGTATGTTTAGTTTGTTACTTTACACTACGGAAGCCACCCCAGAATCGTTGAAGTCTAATGTGTCTTTTTGCGTTAAGTACCAAACTCTGTATTTCTAAAGGCACCGACATTGATTTAATTTGTGCCAAATTTTAGTACTTAAGAATGCATCTTTGATAAAGAGGGTCAGTCACCCTTTTTGCACACACCACAAGGTAACCAGAGTGATTTTGAGTCAATTTCTCCCCTTCTCCGCTTCCCTTAATCATTGGAATGTCCTGATTATCTTGGTGGTTTTAATGATGATCTTTTCAGATTTCCTGTGGAGTGAGGTGTGTTAAGAATAACTTAATCTGCTTGGAAGGATGTTGAAGGAACTCTGATCACGAATCACAAATATTCAACATGCTGAATGTTTTAAGAGACAATATTTTCCTGCCATTGATGAGATTTTTAGGTGTATTAGAGTACAGTGGTTCTCAATTCCGGTCCTTTGGACCCCCCGCCTTGCACATTTTGAATGACTGTTTTTCAATATGTGTTCTTGTGTCTTTGTTTTCTCGTGTAAAGTCCTTATCAATCGACAAATTTCGGTTAAAAAACTTAAGACACACTGTTAAAAATAAATGTTATTTTATAGGTTTTTGTCTGTATTTTTTACAGAATTTTCCATTTTTTTCATTATACAGTGAATCCCTGTTGTTTTACAGATATGTTCTGTAATAAAAAATTCTTTAAACATCTTTAAAAATTCTTTAAACATTAAACTTACAGTTATTGCTTATAATTTGGTACTACGTTATTTTCCTTTTTTTAAAGGAAATTTCATGTATTTTTAAAGAATAATGCGTAATTTTATGTTAATATTTACAGATTATTGCTGTAAAAATAGAGAAACAAAAATTCTGTCAAATAGTTTTTAGTGAAGATAGTAGACATATGAAGATAACATTAGGTTAATAAAGTCAAATAATGACCTATTGTTTGTAGGCTACATATAATGCATGCTCTGTAAACTATGAAACATTTATTTTAAAACTCTAACAATGTTGCTATGCGAACTGTGATGATCAACAGTGATCTAGCGGCTGCGGATCCCTGTACTACACACTTTACCTTAACGAACTACAACTCCCAGCATGCACCTCGCACACCCGGGTTCCTAATTCTAACTGATTACACACACAGTCAGAAGATCATTATGGACTGATTTTGAGGACCATAAATGCACACACAGACGCATAGTTTCTGAGTCTTAAACTGTTTAGTGTTTGACTCCTTTACTATGTAATTTTGTTTGCCGCCTTTACGCTTGGGATTATTTGTATGCATCTGTTTGTTCATGTTTCAACCTTTAATTCCAAGATGATTCTGTTCATAAACTGCTATTTGATCCTCAACTTTGTAGTGCAGGTGTCCTCACAAGACACTAACCTAGTTTTTGTTGGTAAACCATGACCAAATGTGTTATTTGTAGAAAAAAAAAAGAAAAAAAAGAAATAAGAAATTAGACAGATATCAGTTTGTATTTTATCAAGGAAATTGTTTTGGAGTTTAACCTACATCTCCTTAAAATATTTCTTAAACTATATTATAGTTTTTAGTTATATTTACAGTGTTTTTGACAACAGAAATTATTTGTACCTAAGCTTTTTTTAATCATTCTTTAATTTTTTTTTTAAGGTATGTTAACAGTGGAAAATTTCATGGAATATTTAGAGAATTCATGCATAATCACATTAATCTGTATAATTACAGTAATATCCTGTATAATTGCAGTAATAATCCTTATAATCACATTAATTATCTATTATTACATTAATACATTATATATTTGCAGTAATACAATTACAGTTAAAAGCTGTAAAATGACAGTAACAACAAGAAATTACTGTTTTTTTTTTCAGATTACCCACATTTTTTAGTACAGTTTTGTTCTGTTTTTTGTTTTAGTTTTTTTACAAATTTTCTGCCACCCCTGCTGCTTGAAAATTACTGTTTTTTATTTTATTATTATTATTATTATTATTATTATTATTTTACACTGCAGGAACACGTATGAAAAACCTGAATGTATTCTAGATATTGAGGATGTATCGATGCAGTACCAAAGACCATAGAATTCACAAGACATGTCACTCATATAGTTTCGAATGAGGAAAAGTGTAACTGTCAATACGGCGAATGAAGCCCTGCCTACTAGTACAGGAGCAAATAATCAATATAATCGCTATAGACTGACAGGGACCAGCTAAGACCTGACTTGTGCTTTTATGATCGTTTGGCAGTCAACAAACACACTGGAAACTCAGCGAATACTTGCTTCATAGACATGAGAAATATATCCACATAAAACTTGAAATCTGTACTTTTAAATGAAGCAAGTGCATTTGAAAACAAATAATTTTTGTAGTTTGTAATCTGTATGAAATAAACGTGAGGTACAGTCTTGTTAATTGCACATCACATGACAGGAACTACTCAAACGCCCACAAACTTGTTTACAGACTTGTTAACAAAGAGTCGCTTTCATTTCTGGAGGAGATTCACCATCAACACTAAGTTGTGAATTAGTTCAGAAGAGCAGCGTGATTAAAAAATGATTATCCAGAGGATGATAATGCATAGAATGGCCATAAATGAGGTTGTTGTCGTGATGAAAGTCCTTTTGAGAGCGCATGTGCATAAGCTCGGGCAACCTGAAAATATGCAGATTTTGTTTGATTCGGAAAAAAAAAAAAAATTGAGACAGTTTATTAGTGGTTTTAAATATGTAATGTAATTGTAAGCTTGGCAAACAGCTTTGGAAAATTTTGTTTTCCCATTCACACAGAATGCTCGAGCATACTGCCCTGAAGGGATTTCAAAGATGGCCGCCATGTGTAATGATTTGCCCTAAAGGGACCTTGGCAGTACTCACTCTAGAAGTCACTGCAGCTGAATAAAGGAGGTGGGAAGCGCAGCATTTCATACCCATTTATTATTAAAGTCCAGCGATATCATTTACAGCATTTATCTCAGAAATTTCCTTTAATTATACTTTTTTTGCTGAAGATTTACTTGTATTGTGCAAAGTATATTTGTAAGGCTGTTGTGCATGTTATATTCTCTGTTCTCGTGGTCTACTGAGTTCATTCTTCCGAAGTAACTTTGCAGGACCATTCTCCACGAGAACGCAAGTCCCATGTTTGCCTTCTTGTAATTGAGAAACAGCCCATGTCTTTCTTACTTAACACACCAGATTCAGATCATCAGCTCGTTAACAGAAAGTTCACTGAAGCTTGTGTGTCAAATAAGAAAGACATAAAAAATGTGCAGGGTGGAAGGTCGTGAGGATCAAAATTGAGAACCACTAGAGTAAGGCAAAACCTAGCATATGTTGAGTGAGGTATCGGACTTAAAGGTCTGAAATTGAAATATAAGACAATCAGAAAAGTAAAAGTTAGATTGCATGTTAAAATTAAGAGCTATACAGCTTTCCATTAGTTTACTCCATTTATTATCAGTGCTCACCACAACAAAAGATCTGCCCCAATTTATCTGGATAAAGTTAATAAAATATACTTGGATATTTGTGTGTTTTACAGACATGAACACACAGAAACACACTCAGGCCCCGTTTACACTATTGTGTTTTAAATTTAAAATGGCATTTTAAAATGAAAACGATAGCGTCCACACTAGCGTTTCACCCAGCGTTTCTAAATAACTCTTTGGTCTACACCAAAACGACTGAAATGCACACCAAGGGACCACACACACACTCTGGCATGCGCTGCAGCATATCTACCCAGATGAGAGCTGTGCTCGTCTGATTGTTCATTAAGGATCTACCGCTGGATCTAATCTCACTATATTTGTTAAACGTGATATTTAATTCATCTTGTTGTCTATATCTAACGACATATTCCTCGACTTTGGTTTTTTGAATCTATTACTTGTTCTCAGGTAACGTGTTTTGGCTGAGCGCAGAGATAAGTTAATAATTAATTTAACCACGTACATTCTGTACTTAAACTGATTGCTTACCTTTATTTCCTATAATGTATACACTTATTGTACTTTATACTTTTATAATGACCAATATTCGTTTTATTCATTTTGTATTTTCAATGAAAATGAAAGGAGGCAGTAATGTTATAGGATGCATTTTGTTATAAATCTGTTTTCCATATTAAACTTGCGAAGTCTGAACTTACAAGGAGAGGATGCGAGACTGAACTGAGGAAAAGCCCCAATCAGAGAGGCGAACATCTGCAGCAACGCCTCCGTTTTCAGATGTCTCCATTTTCCCCCATCCACAATGAGATGGAGCAGCAGCGTTTTAGAATGAAAACGGCCTCTTCAGGGTTTTCAAAAAGCTCCGTTTTCGGCGCTCGAAAACTCCGGCATAGTGTGAACGGATGGCGTGACCGTAGCAAAACGTATGCTTTTTAAAACAAAAACGCATTATTGTAAACGGGGCCTCACTGCATGTAGGCACACACAGACACACATAGGGTTGGGCGATGTTGATGTCTAATGTGAAACATTGTAGTAGACAATAGGGGTGGGGTGGGGGTGGGGGTTGTTGATAGAGAGCGCGTGACGTGTTTGAAGAGCAAGAAGGAATCTGGGGGGTGAGAAGGGTGTGCAACTCATTTGAGGACCGGAAGAGATGCGCGACTTCCAGGAGATTATCACTTGTATGCGGGCATTATGAGTCCCGCAAATGCATAATGATTCCCGAAACTTCTGGGAGACCTGGGATGTCTAAATATCACATTTATCAACTATAGTGAGACGCGATCCAGCAGTACATCCTTGATAAACTGTCCGACGTGCACTGCTCTCTGTCTGGAGCTCAGAGGAGGACATGACAGTGTGTGGCTCTGTGTGTGGCTCTGTCTGTGCGTGTGTGTGGTCACGTGATGTGCGTTTTCAGCGGACGGAGGGCTGTTTAGAAATGCTAGGTAAACACGGTGTGGATGTGGACCATTTTCATTCTAAAATGCTATTTTAACACTAAGACATATTAGTGTAAACGAGGCCTAAGAGTGTTTTTATTTTTTTTTTTTTGTTAGCGGGTTTGTGACGGGGTGGGGCAGAGGCCCAACGCTACTCACACATACACTATCACACACTCTCACACACTCTCTCACACTCTCTCTCTCTCTCTCACACACACACACACACACACACACACACACACACACACACACACACATATATATATATATATATATATATATATATATATATATATATATATACATATATATATATATATATATATATATATATATATATATATATATATATATATATATATATATATATATATATATATATACAAAATCACTCACATAAATGTGTGTTTGCGTGTCTGATGTGTTCATGAGTATGTGTATGAATGAGTGTGTATGGATGTTTCCAAGTGAAGGGTTGCGGCTGGCAGGGCATTCGCTGCGCAAACAAATGCTGGATAAGTTGATGGCTCTTTCTGCTCTAGCAACCCCAGATTGATAAAGGGACTAAGCCGAAAAGAAAATGAATCAATGAATGAAATGTTAAGATTAAGATTATTGGAGTAACAAAAATAACTAATTATAAAAGTTAACTCTAATGTACTACCAAAAAAAATATTTCAAACTATTTAAATACAGTAGGTTTACTCTCAATTTACTTTCCAACCAGACTCTTAGCTTTCATTTAATCAATCAATACTGTATCTGATATTTCAACTAACAGAACAACAACAACAACAAAACTGCCTACCAATGGTTAACTTCAGGAAGAAAACTAAAATGACACACAGCAGCTTTAAACAAGCATGTCCCACAGGAGATAAGTAAAGAGACTCTAGTTGAACCGTGTCCCAATGGATAGACTGGTATAAGATATTTTTCTTATGTGTCTGGAGGGATTAAGCACCCCTGAGTCCGAAATTTCCCCTGATGCTTTGCTTTGCTCTAGAGTATAAATCATTAAGTCTCACGACTCAGTAACAGAATTTTTGTCCTCATAGCTGTTGGAAGAAAAACCGTTTTTAATTACTTTTAGAATTGCACCTACTGTGACATATTGCGCGTCATATTTTCAAATGCTTCCAGGTGCCACAGAACTGTTATTAAAACTGTGAATGTTTAATGATGTTCACACTTTTAACTACTGTAGGTGTAATTTTGGATCTTGTGATTCCAGTCATGCGAGTTTCTGGGGAGTAGAGAAAGAGCAAACGTTCATGAGCTTATGTTAAACACAGCTGTCTCCTCACAATGTCATTTTATTTTCATCTATTGTGGAAGTTCTATTGTGACTTTAAGTACTCTTTTATATCTACAATTTACTAATGCACACTGGAGTTTCAAAGTATTCAGCGCATATCAAGGTAGTGACGCCTTTCTTTTAATGGCCTATCCATCAGTGAGAGACGCAGCTATTTTAAAAACAATTTTGAACTTAATAAAAACCCAAAATGAAAAACATGAAAGAAGAAAAAATGAAGAGAAACTAAATTTTATGCAAGAACAAATGCTCTAAATGTTGAACATGATTAAATTATGCAGAACCCTGCAATCTTTACAGTGTACTGATGATATTTTTTTTATTTAAAAAAATGTCATTTAGATGAGTGTTTCTCAACCACGTTCCTGGAGGACCACCAGCACTGCATGTCTTGGATGTCTCCTTTACCTGTTACACCCATTACAGGTCTTTTAGTCTCTGTTAATGAGCTGATGATCTGAATCTGGTGTTTTTGGTAAGGAACGCATGGGCATTTTTTAATTCAAATTTGAAAGAAATGTCATTTGTACACTGTAAAAGTTGCAGGGTTCCACACAATTTATTTATACTGTCCCAACAAAAATCAGTTAAGTTAACATAATGATTTAGTAGATTTAACATAAGTATACTGAACATAAAATAACTAAGTTGTCCCCCAAAAAAACTCATGAATTGGTTGTTTTAACTCATTTTAAACAGGTAGTTTGAACAAGCTATACAATATGTTTTTTAAGTGCATCCTGAGTAATAAAACAATTATTAATGTTTTACTCAAGCACAGGAGTAATAATAAGTATATATATATATATATATATATATATATATATATATATATATATATATATATATATATATATATATATATATATATATATATATAATATGTATAAATATATATGCCTAAAAAGCCAGGCTTTTGCCCATCATAAAAGGATTCAGGTTTTGCATATCTTAAAAGATTTCTCTCATCCAAGGCCAAAATCTAGAGGCCTTTGATCACCACTTTGACATTTGTACAGCCTTCTGATGAAATTCTGCCAGTGTCTGGAGTTTCAAAACACAGTGTGGCTTGTCCTACACTTAATGTCAAATCAAGAACCAATAGGAGTACAGAACGTCATGTCACAATTAGTGACAATTACAATTATAAATCAGCCTACAATGCATCCCCAACTCAGAAACTCTGTTATCAGAGTTCAACACAGACTCTATGATATTGTTAACTGCAACATATTGGGCCCTATCATACACTCGGCGCAATGTGGCGCAAGGCGCGGCACAATACTTGTTTGGTAGTTTCAGCTTGGCGCAAGAGTTGTTTTGAGGCGTTGCGCTACGCTGTTTAAATAGCAAATGCATTAGCGCTCATATGTGCGTCCATAGGCGTTCTGGTCTAAAAAAAGGAAGGCATTCTGAGGCGCACGGCTGGTGCGTCGCTATTTTGAGAAACTAAAATAGATTTTTCATTAGACCAAAACAAACCTGGTCTAAACTCTGACGCAGAGTTGCGCCTCTCTTACAGACTGCTAAATACACACAAGAGAGCAATAGGCAAATATCTTTACATATGAAAAAAAAATTTATATTAAGGATATATATAGGATATAATAAGAATAGATATAGGATATAAATATAAAGGATTAAAATAATACAAAACATATTATTTTCTAGCCTACATAAATATGAAAAATCACTGCTTTTATGTCTTCTTCATCTCGGGAGGCTTTTTCAGTTCATTCATAACAATTTGCTTTTGTATAATGTTATTAGTATTAGCAGTATTATTTATTATATCCATATTTATATTTGTTTTATTAAAAACAAGCTTAGATTTGCCCACCTGTCAGGTTTTAGACCATAAGGGGCACAGCATGTGTTTTAGGATATAACTTAGGTTTTTGAGCACACTTCGTTAATATTGTTCATTTATTCGTTTGCTGGAAATTAGAACTGAATTTAGAAATAGTTTTGAAACGAATATTTGCGCTTAACAAACGCGATTAATTATTTATAGACTAATTCATGTCTGTGCGTAAAGGTTTCCCTATCCAAGAGCGAAAGTGAAAGTGATCCATTATCTCTCATTCTCACGCAGTAGATGCTCTGTTTAACAGTTTTCTTTTAAAAAAACTGTTAACTGTTAACTGTTAAATTTGCTAGTGAAATGCTCAGTTTTTCCACTTAGACTTTACGTCCTGTAAATAGCGAATGCGCTTATGGCGCAACGCAGCTGGCTCTTAAAGGGAATGGGAGATGAGACTCTAATTGGTTTATTCTCAAAACACACCTATAACTCATTAAGAAAATAAACTCAACCCTTTTAGACCATGCGCCTTGGCGCAAAGCGGATTTTCCCATCAGTACATTAGCAAAAATGCGTTCTGACACGCCCTGAAAGCGTTTGCGACCTGCGTTTTGCGCTCTGCGCATGGACCGTCAAGATAGAGCCCATTGTGTCTAACTGTAATTTTATTTCAATTAATGCTGTCAATCTATTAAAAAAATTTACTAACTAATCGCAATTAAAAGACTTGAGAAGAAGTTGTGATTCTGGCTATTTAAATATAAAATGGAACAATGTTAACTCGATACAAAGAAACTATGTAAATTCAAAATAGGACTGTTTATTAGAATTTTATTAAATTCATGTAAACAACATACCTGCAATAAACCTCAGGATCATCAAACTGTTGGCTTGAAAGCCATATTTGTTACAGACATAAAAAAAAGTGCCATTTGAATTTGAAAATAATCCAAGGCCAATAAAAAACAAAAATGACTTCCATGTTGGATGCTAAGCGGACTATAAAAATACCAAAATACAGGCATTGCAAATATGGAAATTGGAAAATTATAATAATAAAGTAATGAATACAAACAAATCCTTCAAACATTCATTCATTTTCTTTTCAGCTTAGTCCCTTTATTAATCTGGGGTCACCACAGCGGAATGAACTGTCAACTTATCCAGCATATGTTTTTATGCAACGGATGCCCTTCCTGCTTACTCATTCACACTCATTCACAACGGACAATTTAGCCTACCCAATTCACCTGTACCGCATGTCTTTGGACTTGTGGGGGAAAATAAAGCACACAGAGGAAACCCACGCTAACACGGGGAGAACATGCAAACTACATAAAGAAATGCCAACTGACCCAGCCAAGGCTCGAACCAGCAACCTTCTTGCTGTGAGGCGATTGTGCTACCCACTGCACCACCGTGCAGCCTACAAACGATTGTACTCGTTGAAAAGTTGTATTGCTGAAAGTTGAAATTTGAGACAGACCACTCTGTTGACATTATTAGGGACAATGTGGCTCTTTTATTTGGATTGATGTGAATTGAAAGTAAGAATAGTCTCTCACGGGTAGGGTTGGGTACCGAAACCTGCGACAAGCACATAAGAAGCCTTAAGTGGTACATCAAAGGCACACATAGGTACGCGTTGTGTCACACCACAGACTATAGAATGTTTAAAAGGGACTTTAGTCACACCATCGCAAAACATTTAATTCAAAACAATTTTGAGGGATAAAGACACCGTTGGCGATGTTTGTTCTTGTTGCTAGGAAACGCACGCACATAGGCACCGCTTGCCGTACAGCACATACGATGAGCAACTCCCTTCAGATTCACTAACATGCATGATAACGGTCATCAAACTGCTTAAACTAGTTTGACACAACGACGTTATCGTTAATTGTTTTATACTGAAACTTTCCGTCTAAAAGTCCTTCCTTGGTCTTACTTATATTTCTTTGCACAACGGCTACAACAGGAAATACAAAACTGCAAACATGGTAATTGACTTTTTTAAGTGTAAAATACTTCAAGCTAATCGCATGCGTTAACATGCTAATTTTGACAGCATTCATTTTTATTTAAATCCCTGATTTCTGGATTCCATATAAATAAAGCTATCAATTCATATAAACATTGTACAAAATTACCCAGTCTGTCTCTAAACAAGCTTCTTTGTGTGTTTATGTCCATATAGAATTGAAATTCACTTGTTAAACTTATAGCTGAGAACACATTCACACTGTCTGACAAACTTCTGTATCACAAATCCTACAGTGTCCACTGATCTAAGATAGGGAAACTATACATCTTTAATATATTTACATGTCCTAAAACAAAACTAGATAAGACTGATGCTAATATTCTCCAACTAGCAAAATATCAGCAGATTGATTGGCTTGACTTGCAACACAATATTGGGTTAAATGTATAATTCACCCAAAAATAAAAAATTTACTCACCTTCAAGTGGTTTTGTAGTGTACCTTTACAAGTTTCCATTTTTTTGGTTTAACACAAAGGAATATATTTTGAAAAAAAAAATTTGAAACCAGTAACCCTCTCTAACCCTGCCTATTGCAGGCAAAACAAATACTGTGGAAATCAATGCTTCAGGTTTCCAACACTTTTCAAAATAACTTATTTTGTGTTCAACAGAAACAAGTGAACAGTAAGTAAATGATTCCATTTTGGATCAACTATCCCTTTAAGGACATGGGAGTGACCTGGAAACTACTAAAATCACAGTCCACTATGTAGCCCAAGCAGGATCTAATCACAGGCTGCAGAACAAGGACTATCACTCGATTAGTAAATACAAGTCACTGTGGATGAACTGTGTTAATAATAATCTTTATAACAAATGAAAACGTCATATTATTGTAGATTTACACCTATTTTTGCTAATGCCTAAAGTGTACCAACAAGTCTTTCAGTATCACTAACCTCTCTGATGAAGAACTCCAGCGTGGCGTAGGCAATGGCAATGCCGTCGTGAGTGCTGGTGCCTCGACCCAACTCATCCAGGATGACCAGGGAACGGGATGTGGCACAAGCCAAAACATCTGACGTTTCCAGAAGCTCCTCCATAAAGGTGCTTCTGCCCCTGGAGATGTTGTCAGATGCTCCCATTCTGTCAGAAGCAATCCCAGTAAAAAAAAAAAAACTCAAATTAGCAAACAAATAAATATGGGCAACAATTTTAAAGATTAAATGCTGTAACAATTTAGTAATCTCCATGTCATTCTAAAGCTGACTCTCTGTGCGAATCGTGTTATAACAGAGCAACACAAACAGCACACAGAAGTATAAATGCACCGAAACGAGCAAGGCATGCGCCATGGGTCACACCAAACACTTGATGCAGAAATATAAACCAGGTTTTAATCTGATTTCAAAAAGATTTGACATTTCTAAATGAATCAGCCATTTCAAATGAATCATTCTATAACTTTGACTCCGACCAAGCCATTAAGATTGACACAATTTAAAATAATTCTCAACTAAAATCTGCTTACAGCTATGTGTAACTGCAGTGTCGGAAGGGTTCTTCGGCAGTTCATTACAAAGGCCACAGTCAGCATTAGAGATAAGACTAACTTATATCTAGCCTAATGAGAGAGGCAGGCAGGTGATAATGAAAATGGTCTACAAACACGCAACAAACTGCATTGCCTGTGAGAATAAAAAGTGTTTAAGTATTGATTAGTTAGCTTTTTTCAGAGCTACAGGAGCTCTACAATAAATGATGAACCACAACATGATCACATGGCTTACCCCTTATGTGGCATTCATTTAAATGTTCATAAGAAAAACCCTAGAGTTTTACTTTGGGTAACGAAAAGGCTTCTGAATCTTGATGAAAATTATGTTGTGTTCAATGTCAATGCCATATATTTCACCCTGGACTACAATAGAATTGAAATATTGACTAAAGATTATCTTCTACGATAATTAATTAATTTTTCTTCAGCTTAGCCCCTTATTTAAAAGAAGTCGCCACATCAGAATGAACCACTAAATATTACGGCATATGTTTTATGCAGCGTATGCTTTTTCAGCTGCAACCCATAACTGAAAAACACCCATATATTATATTTTGCAAATTTTGCACTGTAAATAAATCAAAACTGATTAAACTGGTTTAAATTAGTAATGCAAATGTCAGGGTTCTGCCACTCTGGTCTTGTAAATTCTTGTTTTGGTGGCAGATCTCGGACACTACCTGTGTCTGGTCCTGTTTCTGTCTCTGTGTGCGCGCGCGCCGTCGTGGGTGTACGCAGAGTGTGCGCGCTCCTGCTTGGCGCGGCCGCGCGCGCGCTCTGCGTCCCTCAGATGCGTACGCTCTTGTACTCGTGTTTGTGTTTTCGTCTGTCAGCAGCATGGTGTTTCATTCCCAGCGTCTCAGTCTTGTTGGTTTCGGTTTTGGTCGGCGCTGGGATGAAGCATGCATGCTGCATATGTGAGCGCATGGTGAGTGTTTTCATTCATCGTGTGCTTGTGTCTTGCGTCTTTTGTCAAAGCACATGGCTCGGTGTTTACATTGGTCACGTGCTTTTGTCGTGTGCTTCAGTGTTGTGTTATGTGAGCGCATGGCTTGTATTGTCTCTCTGTGTCATGCGCTCTCCCGTCTATTGTCTAGTCCCACCCTCCTTGTTAACCCATATTTAGTTAATTGTGTACACCTGTGTTTCAATTTACTTTTTTGCTTTATAATCCCCCTCATGTTTTCAGTCCTTTGTCAGTTCGTCGTTGCTAGTTTCCTGTCTTGTTGTGTCCAGCCCTGTCTTGTCCTGCCAGTCCTGCCAGCCCTGTCAAGTTTGTTTTTGCCTTTGTATTCATGTTTTCCCCCTTCGGGGTAGTTTTGTTTTGCCTTTTATTTTAATTTTATTATTAATAAATACCCATTGTTTCTTTGCACTTGAGTCCTCGCTCCTTTTCCCCACCACGACCGTGACAGTACGAACTGACCAAAGAAGAGGACTCAGCAGAAAAATGGGTAGCTTCCTCTTTCCATCTCCTTTTCTTGGGGGCTCTGTCAAACACCAGCTGCTTCAGGTTGTCCAGGAAATCTCCCTGCAGCAGGGAGAGGTGGACATCAGAAATTTCGCCCACGACTTCCTTGCTGTAGTGGATGGCCTTGAGTATGAGGATAACCTGGACCTCAAGGAGGCATTTAACATCTGCCTAACGGAGCCCCTCAGCCCTGTGGAGATGGAGAGGCTGGAGTACCTGCCATTTTGGCGCTTTGTGTTTAAGCTCCACCAACTCCGCACAAAGCGCCAGCCCACTGACTGCTTCACATATCCATCTGCAGTCAGTGGGGGCCCCAGTCCTCCAATGACCCAGAAACGGCGAAGGAGGAGGAAGACCGGGTCTGCCTTACCTGTCGCCCACCCAGAGGTGACCGAACCTGCTGCAGCCCTTTCAGTTACCATCCTGGCTGCAGCATCACTTACTGAGGCACCCGCAACAGACACTGCACCAGTCCTGCAGGCAGTGGAGTATACTGCAGTGTCTGAAGAGGTGGCCAGCTTCCCGCCACCCAGACCAAGGAAGCGTCGGAGGAGAAAGGGCTCCTCCACCACAACGGCTCCAGCCCCAGAGCGCCCTCCAGTGTCGGCTCCAGCCCCAGAGCGCCCTCCAGTGTCGGCTCCAGCCCCAGAGCGCCCTCCAGTGTCGGCTCCAGCCCCAGAGCGCCCTCCAGTGTCGGCTCCAGCCCCAGAGCGCCCTCCAGTGTCGGCTCCAGCCCCAGAGCGCCCTCCAGTGTCGGCTCCAGCCCCAGAGCGCAGCTCAGTGCCGGTCCCAGTCCGGCTCCTTGCCCTGCCGGCGCCACCCAGACGTCTTGCCCTGCCGGCGCCACCCAGACGTCTTGCCCTGCCGGCTTCAGCCCGGCTCCTTGCCCTGCCGGCGCCACCCAGACGTCTTGCCCTGCCGGCTTCAGCCCGGCTCCTTGCCCTGCCGACGCCACCCAGACGTCTTTCCCTGCCGGCACCACCCAGACGTCAAGCCCTGCTGGCCCCAGCCCGGCTACTTGCCCTGCCGGCACCACCCAGACGTCTTGCCCAGCCGGCTCCAGCCCGGCACCTTGCTCTGCCGGCACCTACCAGACGTCTTTCCCTGCCGGCACCTACCAGACGTCTAGCCCTGCCGGCCCCAGCCCGGCTCCTTGCCCGGCCGACGCCACCCAGACGTCTTGCCCAGCCGGCTCAAGCCCGGCACCTTGCCCTGCCGGCACCTACCAGACGTCTTTCCCTGCCGGCACCTACCAGACGTCTAGCCCTGCCGGCCCCAGCCCGGCTCCTTGCCCTGCCGGCACCTACCAGACGTCTAGCCCTGCCGGCCCCAGCCCGGCTCCTTGCCCTGCCGGCCCCAGCCCGGCTCTTTTCCCTGCCGGCCCCAACCAGACGTCTTGCCCTGCCGGCCCCAGCCCAGCTCCTTGCCCTGCCAGCGCACCCCAGACGTCTTGCCCAGCCGGCCCCAGCCCGGCTCCTAGCCCCGCCGGCTCCCCTCTGGTCTTCAGCCCCGCCGGTTTTAGTTAAGTCGCCTCTAGACCAGCCGGCTCCCCACAGGCCTTCATCCCAGCCAGCTTCCTACAGGCCTCCTGCCTTGGTATCCCAGGCCGATCCTCCTTGGGTTGTCCCTCCTGCTCCACCTTGGAGCATGCCTCTGCCACCCTGGACTGATCCTCCGGCTCCACCCTGGTTCCCTGCCGGGGTCCCTGACCCATTGCACCTGTCCTGGACTGTCCCTCCTGATCCTCCCTGGTTTTGCCCTCCCATCCCTCCCTTGTTTGTCTTGTTGGGTCTGACTTGGCTCCCCTCCCTCCCCCCCTTCATGTCTTGCCTGTTCACCTCCCTGTCTTGTGTCTGTTGATGTTGCCTGTTTTGTTGTCTTGTAGTGTTTCTTGTCTGTCTTGTACCTTGTTCGATGTTCCCTTTAGGGACGCCAGGTGGCGTCCCTTTTGGGGGGGGGTAGTGTCAGGGTTCTGCCACTCTGGTCTTGTAAATTCTTGTTTTGGTGGCAGATCTCGGACACTACCTGTGTCTGGTCCTGTTTCTGTCTCTGTGTGCGCGCGCGCCGTCGTGGGTGTACGCAGAGTGTGCGCGCTCCTGCTTGGCGCGGCCGCGCGCGCGCTCTGCGTCCCTCAGATGCGTACGCTCTTGTACTCGTGTTTGTGTTTTCGTCTGTCAGCAGCATGGTGTTTCATTCCCAGCGTCTCAGTCTTGTTGGTTTCGGTTTTGGTCGGCGCTGGGATGAAGCATGCATGCTGCATATGTGAGCGCATGGTGAGTGTTTTCATTCATCGTGTGCTTGTGTCTTGCGTCTTTTGTCAAAGCACATGGCTCGGTGTTTACATTGGTCACGTGCTTTTGTCGTGTGCTTCAGTGTTGTGTTATGTGAGCGCATGGCTTGTATTGTCTCTCTGTGTCATGCGCTCTCCCGTCTATTGTCTAGTCCCACCCTCCTTGTTAACCCATATTTAGTTAATTGTGTTCACCTGTGTTTCAATTTACTTTTTTGCTTTATAATCCCCCTCATGTTTTCAGTCCTTTGTCAGTTCGTCGTTGCTAGTTTCCTGTCTTGTTGTGTCCAGCCCTGTCTTGTCCTGCCAGTCCTGCCAGCCCTGTCAAGTTTGTTTTTGCCTTTGTATTCATGTTTTCCCCCTTCGGGGTAGTTTTGTTTTGCCTTTTATTTTAATTTTATTATTAATAAATACCCATTGTTTCTTTGCACTTGAGTCCTCGCTCCTTTTCCCCACCACGACCGTGACAGCAAATTAGCAACTTCATTTGCATTTTTGTTTTTGTTAAAGCATAAAACCTCAATTACAAAAAAATTGACACTTTTAGCTGTTTTTTTTAGTATAGGGTCACATATGGTTCTTTGGTCATGGGTTAAGTCAAAGATGCTG